>NC_136265.1:142463241-142475741 GCF_964187855.1 Myxine glutinosa | reverse complement strand
CAATGCACTCTCCCGACCAAGTCTGTGAAAGGGCTTTGCGTTCGCGCTTATATAACGCGCCACACGATCACTACGCGGGCCTCAAGGCCACGCCTGTCGGTGATGTTACATCAGCCCTGGTTGGCTGATGAGGGCTTACCGGCCACGCCTTTGACGGCTGGTTGACAGGCCACACCTTCTTCTTGGCGTTCCGCCCCCTTTTTCCTCGGGCCTGACCGCATGGTTTATGGCGGCGCTTGAGCGAACGCTAAGGCACTGACTGTAGGGGCGCGTAATGGCGTCGCTTGGAGAGGGAGGTCGCAAAATGGACGGAATGGGCCTAATCTTATTTGATTGACGCAACGCAGATTCAACTATTGGAAACACAGCCTTATCTAAAACACATAATAATGAAATAACTAAAGTCCTATGGTGGCCTACGTGTTGCTTGTGGACTAACTAGGGGTGCTACCTTTAACCTTTTAATGATGAGATATTTACAAGAGTTATTTACAAGTGAGGGTTCTAAAACCACAACACTGCACCACCCTTTTTCCAGGCTCATCCTGAGCCGAAACAAAAGGGACTATCTTTTAAATTTATGTGACACTTAGGTGTGGTTACCCTCTACGTTTAACCTCACCCTGAGTGCGACAGTTTTAACACTAGATATGTCCCACCTGCTGCATTGCATCCTACCTAACTGACTCACGCCCACAATTAACCGAATTACGGAATTATTCTCAAACTACACATTTAAGCCGGTGGGGAGCATGTTATTTACAGTACACTACTAATTATTTACACTACAACCCAGGACCTGTCTTTTGTGGGAAAAAGAGAAGATGTTTTGATAAGGGGAAAATGCCATTGCCATGCACTGCACCGATACACCATACCATATGTACCCATAAAATGCACCATAATAAAAAAATGCACCACAAATGCACAAAACATGAAAATGCACCAAAACAATCATTTTAAAATAATAATCAATGATGTCTTCTTGCTTCTCTGCTCTGCTGGGCCGCTGTTTCTGGCTGTATCTTCTTGCTTGATGTCATTTTTATAAAAATAAGAAGGGCACACACTACGTCCGCATCTTTATTTGTGGCCAGCAGGGCCAACTCAGGTGGTCCACTGCTGGGCATAGGTGCCACTTTAAAGCAGTGGTCCGCCAGCCAGATACCGCTGGCAACAATGGTCGGTCCCCAGCAGAGGTGCCAGGCCACAGAACGTGTGGTCCATAAGTGGTGCCAGGCCACAGAACGTGTGGTCCATAAGTGGTGCCAGGCCACAGAATGTGTGGTCCATATGGTGCATCAGTGCAGGCAGGAGGCAGCAAGGGTGCGGGCGCACAATCCGCGGCACCTGCACACTCCCCTCGGGCACAAAAGAACATCTTCCATGAGTGGGGAAGGAAGACAAGGCAGATTAGCAGGGTAAGGGCGCAAGGGTACACATCAAAACAAGGTAATGTAAGATGAGGGGCGCGGGAGAGCGAGCCGAGAAAGCTCGTCCCTAGCGTTCTTCACCCCCCCCCCCCCCCCCATGTCACCTACCCTACTCTTGCCCCTACCCCGTATTTACACAATTTACAAATTCGTCGCTACGTCTTGTCTTTCACTATCTCCCCTAAACCAAATTCGTCATCAATCCCTCCTAAGGAGAAAGAGATGGAATATCAACACAATGTCTCCCCCACGTCCTGATGCGTCATACATTCCAAATGCTTGCAAAAACTGGTGTGGAGTCTATCACCTCGGTGAGCAGATGTGGATGGCGCGAAGAGATTTTCCTCCCAACTATCTTCTAAATGACATTAACACTTACACTACCCGGGGTCTTGCCTTGCCAATCCATTGGCCATCATTACACTGTGTGGTTCTAAAAACCAATTCCCATTGACCATCCCTGTGGTGCTCACCAATTTGTGGTCTCACTCCCCCGATTTTTCTCCCTGTGCCCTCGCACAATTTCGGGGCTGGGTCATGTGGCTCACCAGCAGGTCTGCTCACCTGCACACCTCCGCCACTGTAGTTGCCACCCGAGCTTACCTAGCTCCTCACCCTAACCTGGGGAAGGCCCTCTGGCTCCCTTACCCCACTAATGCCCCCTCTGGCATCGGGATCCACGGGCCCCACTGAACTCTACTACCTGGCTCCCAGAGCCTACCTGCGGCCTCACCTGGCCGACAGACTACCAGTGGCGGAGTGCCCATTTAACCATTCTCACCAACAGGCCACGCGCCCAGCCATTTCACTTTACTCATGCACCAAACCAAGCAATACCTTGCTACTTCCAGCACCACAGATGTCAATATCCAACCAAATTTACCTACTCCCTCTACCTACTTTTAAACTACCCTCCCCGGGTATTCGTGAAGGGGTCCATCCTTCCCCCATCCACTCCTTCGCACCATACACTCCACTCCACGTATTCCACACTCCCACTCCACACCATTCATTCCATACCGCCAAGCTCTACTTGCACACCATGCAAGCCAATGCACTCAACACACAATGACACACATCCTCAATACTCCATTCATACACTTTCACACAAACACTTTCACACAAACACTTTCACACACACACACACACACACACACACACACACACACACACACACACACACACACACATACACACACACACCTTTCAGGAGCATTGCCTCATTTGCTAACCAGCACTATAAGGACTTCCATTCGCAATGCCTCATTTCATCACCCTCACCACAAACATTCTCATGCACACGGTGGTTCCCACAATTACACACTGCATCATCTAATCTAACTGCTTTTCCCCTAATATTAGTGCTTCCCTGTCATCCCTTATACTACGCACATCCCACGTCATTATCAAGCAACTACTCTACTCAACGTCCCCACTACAGGTACAATGTCACTACTTAAATCTTGTGTCACCTATAATAGTCATCTCTAGGTCCCTATACATTTATCCTAACCCTCCCGGGCTAGTTTGTACTGCCACCCCATAATCTATTGCTCCTCTGCCCAAAGTGAGGGATGGTAGGATTACAATTCCTCCACACCGGGCATCATTTCCAATCACTATCGCCATCACAGTCCACTACACTTGAGCCTCTCGAAGCGAATACATTTTCATCACAGCTCGGCTTTGAAAAGCCGAGCCATGTATACGGGTGGTCTGTCTCCTGCAGGTTGGGTCCGTCCGGCATTCGGATTCAGGGGAGGAGGTTTTGTCGGGCCAAGGCTCCAGGCACCATCTCGGCGCAAGGCCTTTCGCTCCCATGCGCGGTTGTTCAGCCTTCCCCAGCCAGAGCACCGCCACCGCAAGGGGGCGCCGCTCCGAACCCTCCTACCTCCCCTTGAACCGGGCCGGTTGCCTTGCCTGGCAAAATGCAGCACCGACCGTGCAGGGCGGGGCCCGGCCCAGATCGTGCACGGCGCTCCTTGCGAGATCGCCGCGGCAACGATCCCCGCCGGCCCCCGCAGCACACAAGGCGCACCACGCCCCGAGAGCTCGCGTCGGCTATACGTCGGCCTAAGCGCTGCCCTGGTCAGCTCGATGCTTGAGTCGCCTTCTCACATCCACACGCGACTCTTCCCATATTCACACATCCCATGCATTCCATCACTGCACTCTCTCGTGCACACCCCTCAGGCACACTCACACACTCCGTTACACACCTCTCTCGTGCACCTTCTTGCGCACACTCTCCTGGTACGTACTCCGTACCACTCACGGGTGCGCACTCTGTTGCACACCCACTCAGCGCACACCTACCCACGGGTGTGCACTCTTTTGCACACCCAATAACGCGCTCTGGTGTGCTCACCCGCACATGCTCCACAACCAACTCACACTCCGTGTCACTCTCACCCTCACTATCACACTCCGATGTGCATTCTCCCTCACACTCTGTAATGCACTCGCGCTCCGGTGCCATTCGCACACGCGCGCCATTTTCTCTCGTACATCTCACTTTTACACAGCACACAAAGGACCTTCCACGAACGCCCGGGTGACGTCTGGATCCCAAGCACGCGAAAAATCCTCCTGTGCCAAATCCTTTCGCGCCATATACAGCCCGGCTTACCTTCGGGATCCTCTTCTCCACACGCACCTGCAAATCTTTATAAGGATTAGCAAGTACGGCATCATGATGTGAACATGGACTTTGCACAATTTCCATTTCTTCCTTCAACGAGTGCTTTTCTAAGTCCGCCGTCTCTTCGAACCCAATTTCCACTATTTGTTTGATTTTAGTTTCTTTATTTTCTTTTTCCTTGTTAAGCTCGACGACCGCTGGTGCTAATCTATCTATAATTCCAGTAATCTCTGTGTGTATGTATGTATGTATGTATGTATGTATGTATGTATGTATGTCTGTTTGTCTGTGACCGCTGTTTCTCGACAACTACCGGTCCGATATACTTTAAACTTGCCAGGTATATTGCTGGGGACCCGCGGATGTGCCTTTTCAAGGTTTCATATTAATCGGAGAAGTAGTTACCGAGCTATGTCCAAAAAACGATTCAACCAATCAGAGAGCAGCGAGCTATCACGTGTGCCGAACGTGGCGAACAGACTCTGCCTCGGACGGCACATTTGAGAGCGTATTCATTTATTTCACGTTGGCAAACTATGTTGGCGTTCAACTATGTTTTAAAACTAATTAAAACTAATTTGCGATTCATCGTAACTGCGATATGCGACCTTCCGGACAGTGAAGACTGCACTTCCGGCAGCCAATCACAGAACGCGTTGTTGCGTAGGCGTGGCCGATGTGAGAGCGAGCCGAGCCGAGCGCGTGCGCCATTACGGTTCGTAATTCGATTTCTTCCGGAGAAAATAATAATTTCTCGATTTCTTATGCGCATTATTTCTCCCAATTCAGTCAGAGCGAAGGGCGGAAGCGAAGAGCATTGTTTTTTTTGTTTACGGGCGTACGGGCGTACGGGCGGGGTAGAGCGTACGGGTAGCGTTTTTTTTTTTTTTGGCAAGGAACGGGCACCCACGTACGGGCATGCCCTAGTAAAATAATATTCTCTACTTCCGCGGTCGTCTGCTTTCCCATACCCCGGGTCGCGATTTCTACCCCGGTCCACGTAACTGCGCCTTGCTCAGCCTCGCCTTCCCCGCGCTTCCCAAGCCGCGTTACCTCGTCGCATACAAATGCGACCTCCTCGCTCACCCTGCGGTCAATTTCCCTCTCAAATCCCTTTGTCTCATACCTGGCTTGCCCCCTCGCTAGCCCCTCGTTAATTTCTTTCATTTGGTCATCCACGTCCTCCAATTGGCCCCCTAATTTGTTTTCTAATCCTCCCAATTTGACTTCTAACCCCCCAATTTGACTTCCCAATTGCTCCCCCATTCTATGTTCCAAATTACTCAACCCGTCTCTCAATCCCCCAATTTGGCCTCCCATTCGCTCACTATTCTTGTCCATCATTTGTTCCATTTCTCTGCTGGATTTCTCAGCCATTTTTTTCCATATACCCCATCATTTGTGCCATGAATAATTGGAAGTCCCCTGGCCCCATGGGCTAGGCACTCACCGCCACGTGTGAGGCGCCGCCATTTTGTGCGCCTGCAACCCCCACTACCGCACCTTCATCACTTTCCTCCTCCATCTCTCCCACTTCTTCCCTGGGGTCCTGGGTTGCCTCTAACTCCTCTCCTATTTCCCCCACCGGCATCCGATCGCCTTGGTTATCCATGGCACGATTTAATTTAGATGTCGTAATAAAATTTCGGCCGCTCGAAATTTTGACCAAATTTTTTCAGATATAAAAAATTTGATTCGGGTCCAAATCCCGCTCCCAGACACCAATTGTTACGGCCAATAGCACAATTCGTGTCCAAAATTTGGTCAACTCAATTTAGTCCCAGGTTCCACATCCCAACTCATGACTACCAATTGTTGCGGATCTCGGACGTCGGCGCTCCCCTTATCAAGGGGGGGGGTTAATCCCCTTGTCTTTTTATCTGGCCGACCCGAGTCCTTAGAAGTTATAACGTTCCTTCCTGTCGGTGGTAAATAGGGTTGTTGGTCGAGTCTTAGTCCAATTACCTAAGTACTACCACCGGCCGTAAAGCAAGGAGATAACTCCCGCCCGAACCACGGCATTAATGGACAAGCCGAGCGAAACGAGCCGCGATTCGGGCCGTTAACAGAGACTAAACCCGATTCTGAGCGGTTTCAATCGTGCCACGTTTACCCAATGATAGAAGGGACGGATGCGATCGGATGGAGAGGAAACCAGAAGGTAGGAAGAACAAAGATGATGTTTATTACAAATATACAGGAGGAAGAGGAAATGAAAGGCTGTACAAGAGAGGAAGAAGAATAAGCAGGACACAGGGCAGTCTTAAAGCAGTCTTATTCTATACCCCAGACAAACATACACACTCACACGGGGATTGTAGCTGGTAGGTGGTCAGGTAGAGGGTCCGGTGATGGGGTCCAGGCTCCAGGTGAGGCTCCAGTCCAGGCTCCGGATCAGCGGGCGAAAACCCGGCAGGCAGCTCCGCGTATCTTGGAAACGCGACCTGACCTTACATATAGCGGGGGGGAGGCTGGTGTCCCGTACGTGTGCGCTCCTGGACAAGTCCGTTAATAAGCGCGTCTCCAACCAAACTCATGCGCATTTCCCAATCAGACTCGTATAAGCGCGTCTCCAACCAATTCGTATAAGCGCGTCTCCAACCAATTCGTATAAGCGCGTCTCCAACCCGAGTCCTTTTTACCACCAACCTTCCACTCGAGTGCTGCCGTACCTCTCTCTTCAAGCAACCAGCGCTCACGACAAGTAGTCCCTTTGCAATGCACTCTCCCGACCAAGTCCGTGAAAGGGCTTTGCGTTCGCGCTTATATAACGCGCCACGCGATCACTATGTGGGCCTCAAGGCCACGCCTGTCGGTGATGTTACATCAGCCCTGGTTGGCTGGTGAGGGTTTACCGGCCACGCCTTTGACGGCTGGTTGACAGGCTACACCTTCTTCTTGGCGTTCCGCCCCCTTTTTCCTCGGGCCTGACCGCATGGTTTATGGCGGCGCTTGAGCGAACGCTAAGGCACCGACTGTAGGGGCGCGTAATGGCGTCGCTTGGAGAGGGAGGTTGCAAAATGGACAGAATGGGCCTAATCTTATTTGATTGAAGCAAACGCAGATTCAACTATTGGAAACACGGCCTTATCTAAAACACATAATAATGAAACAACTAAAGTCCTATGGTGGCCTACGTGTTGCTTGTGGACTAACTAGGGGTGCTACCTTTAACCTTTTAATGATGAGATATTTACAAGAGTTATTTACAAGTGAGGGTTCTAAAACCGCAACAATATGTATATATATATATATATATATATATATATATATATATATATATATATATATATATATATATATATATATATATTGGCTTCAGGTCCGGTCTGGAGAGGACGCTGGCGTTACTTGTTCGCCGCTTCTCCGACTGGGCCATTGTACATAGTTTGCTTTTCTGGTGGTCGTGGCGGATTTTTGACTGTTGGGTCTGCCCTCTGCTCGGTCCCGGCTCTGCTCCTGGCTTCGCCTGCCCGGCTCCTCCACTGTTTCCTCAGGCCCGCTCCCGTTGTTTGCGGCGGTGGCTGTTTGCCGCTGTGGTCTTGATTAGCGGCTGCAGTCGTTTGCTGCTGCGTTTGCCGCTTTGCCTCCTCGACCTTGGCCTCGTACTCGTCCCTTCGCTCCTGCCTGGCATGGCTCTGAGGTACTCCGCCGCAGGGCTTCTTCTGCTCGGTACCCGCTCCACCCCATCATGCATCTCTGCCATTAAATCAAATGGACTCCTCCGACGACCCAGGTACATTCACCGTGGCTCCGGTCGTAAGTTTGTTTATTTGCAATCAGGTCACTCCATCCCCGTCCTCTGGTCGGCTCAGCGCACTCTCACTCTTCGTCCCAGCACACCTGGTCACAGCAACGCACACGATCGCACCTCCTGCCTACGAACCCTGGCTAAATCACCTGAATTCATCCCTGCTGTTCAAAACAACATCAAGCTCACCCTGTTCAACACCCGGTCCCTCAACAACAAATGCCTCATCCTGAACGAATTCATCCTGGATAACAAACTGGACTTTCTCTGTCTCACCGAAACCTGGCAACAACCTCTGGACTACTACACACTTAACCTCACCACACCCAATGGATATTCCTACGTCAATAAACCACGCTCGGAGGGCCGAGGTGGTGGAATTGCCGTTATCCACCGTCAAGACATCAAGACCAACCTCATCTCCATCTCATCTGCTCCATCATTTGAACACCTGGCTTTAAAACTCTCTGGTCGCACGCAGTCAGTCATGGCTGTCGTCTACCGCCCTCCCAAACCACACCCATCATTCCTGTCTGACTTTTCCTACTTTCTGACCCAGCTATGTTCCCTCTCCCCCTCTTTTGCTCTTTCACGAGCCTCGATCTTGTATACAAAAAAAAAAAAAAAAAAAAAAAAAAAAAAAAATCCTCCTCCTTGGTGATTTCAATATCCACATGGACTCCACTGACTCCACAATAACCACTGACTTCACTGATTTACTCACCTGCTTTAACCTCACTCAACATGTCGACTTTCCTACCCATATTCGTGGTCACATTTTGGACCTTGTCTGCTCCACTGGATTAAATTTGCACCATCTCTATGGCTCCGACCTCACCCTCTCTGACCACTTAGCCATCACTCTGACCATCAACATCCCCGCCCCAACACCAAGGCATTATCGTACAATCAACTTCCGTAAGCTAAACGTTCTTTCACCTACCTCATTCTCATACACCCTCTCTGAAAAAATGTCCACTTCTCCCTTCATTGACCTCCACACCCCTTCCGACCTCACTGACTACTACAACCACACTCTCTCCTCCTGCCTTGACCAGCTTGCGCCTGTAAAAACCAAAACAGTTTCTTTCACCCATTCTGCTCCCTGGTTTACCCCTGAACTCCACCTGATGAAAACTCGTGCTCGCCAACTTGAAAGACTCCGCAATAAAACGGGTCTCACAGTTCACTCCCAAGCCTACAAGGACCACCTACAACACTACAAAGATGCCCTCTCCCACGCCCGCTCTGCCTACTACTCTCAAATTATCCACTCTGGCTCCGGAAACCCAAAAGCACTCTTCTCGACAATAAACAAACTCCTCCGCCCCCTGAACACCACCACCCAGTCATTCACAGTAGACAACTGCATCTCCTTCCTCTCTTTCTTCCAACGCAAAATTGACAATATCTACAACAGCTTGACCACCGCCGCACCCGCTCCCCCTCCAACCACCTGCCCCCCTTGTCCTGCCATCCCCTGTCTCGGTTCTCCCCAATCTCCCCTACTGACCTCTCTGAACTCCTCATAGGAATGAAAACTGCCACCTGCACTCTTGACCCCATCCCCTCCAGCTTTGTCAAAGCCTCCCTCCCTGCTCTCTCTCCACTTATCATTGCAACAATAAACTCCTCCCTGTCTACAGGCATCGTCCCACCTTCCCTCAAAATTGCTGCTGTTACCCCCATTCTAAAAAAACCTGGTCTAAACCCTGACACCCTAAACAACTTCAGACCCATCTCCAACCTACCCTTTCTGTCAAAAGTTTTGGAACGCGCTGTAGCCACTCAACTCAAACATCATCTCTCTGCCAATAACCTGTATGAAACATTCCAATCCGGATTCCGGTCCAACCACAGTACTGAAACTGCTCTCCTCAAAATCACCAACGACCTTCTCCTCTCCTCTGACGCTGGCAACCTCAACATTCTCGTCCTCCTCGACCTCAGCGCTGCCTTTGACACCATCGATCACACTATCCTCCTCACCGACTTGAATCCACCTTTAACGTTACCGGCACTGCCCTCTCTTGGATTAAATCATACCTCTCTGACAGATGCCAGTTCATCTCCATCAATAACTGCAAATCCCCCACTGCTCCCCTCCCCCAAGGTGTCCCCCAAGGTTCAGTTCTTGGCCCCCTCCTCTTCATCCTTTACCTGTCCCCGCTCGGTCACTTAATCCGCCGTCATGGTCTCCAATTCCACTGCTTTGCCGATGACATCCAGCTTTTCATCTCCACCAAGTCCGTCTCCACCGACACCCACTCTATCCTGACAAACTGCATCACTGAATTAAAATCCTGGCTTCAAATCAACTTCCTCAAGCTTAACTGTGATAAATCTGAAATAATCATCATTGGCCCAAAAACGCTCACAAAATCCACCCATAACTTTGCCCTCAACATCGACGGTATCCCAGTATCCACCTCCCCTCACATCCGGAATCTTGGCGTCATCTTTGACCAAACCCTTTCCTTCGACAAATACACTAAACAGATCACAAAGTCAGCCTTCTTTCACCTGAAAAACATTGCCCGTCTCCGCTCATCCCTCTCCTCCACGGCTGCAGAAACCCTCATCCACGCCTTCATCACCTCCCGTCTGGACTAACTGCAATAGCCTCCTCTATGGTTCACCCTCAAAAATCACCAATAAACTCCAATACATTCAGAACTCCGCTGCCCGTCTACTCACCCATTCCCGGACCCGTGACCACATCACCCCCGTCCTTTACAAGCTTCACTGGCTCCCCATCCCCAGAGAATCCAGTACAAAATCCTCCTCTTGACATACAAAGCCCTCCATAACCTGGCCCCATCCTACCTGGCTGACCTCCTCTCCAGACACACTCCCACCTGCAACCTCCGCTCTGCTGGTACCAACCTCTTGACCCCCTCCATCCGGACCAAATTCAGATCCTGGGGGGACAGGGCCTTCTCCATCGCTGCTCCCACCCTCTGGAACTCACTACCTCACACCATCAGAGACTCCTCCTCACTCACACATTCAAAACATCACTAAAGACCCACCTGTTCAACACTGCATTCAACATTCAACCCACAGCATTTAACCCCTGACTATCTCTTCTCCTTCTCCCTCCTTTTGCTTTAAATATTTCCCTATTGATTCTTGTCTTTTTGCAATTGTTGTTTTCATGTATTGTTATGCATTATGTTTGCCACTCTGTCAAAGCGCCTTTGGGCTTCTGGAAAAGCGCTATACAAAATAAATGAATTATTATTATTATTATTACTAGGGCATGCCCGTACGTGGGTGCAATGCCCGTACGTGGGTACGTGGGTACGTGGGTGCGAGTACGGTGACAATCCCCCCCCTCTATTTACATGAAATGGTTTGGTTCATGAAATGTTTTGGTTCATTCGCAACGCCAAAGCGAACGGCGAACGCTTTGCATGAAATGGTTTGGTTCATGAAATGTTTTGGTCCATTCGCAACGCCAAAGCGAACGGCGAACGGCTTGCGAGTACAGTGACAATCCACCCCCCCTCTATTTACATGAAATGGTTTTAATTAGTTTTAAAACATAGTTTAACGCCAACATAGCGGCAACATAGTTTGCCAACGTGAAATAAATGAATACGCTCTCAAATGTGCCATCCGAGGCAGAGTGTGTTCGCCACGTTCGGCACACGCGATAGCTCGCTGCTCTCTGATTGGTTGAATCGTTTTTTGGACATAGCTCGGTAAGTAATTGTCCGATTAATATGAAACCTTGAAAAGGCACATCCTCGGGTCCCCAGCAATATACCTGGCAAGTTTAAAGTATATCGGACCCGTGGTTGTCGAGAAACAGCGGTCACAGACAAACAAACAACAACACAAACAACACACAGAGATTACTATGGAATATAGATAGATTATATATATATATATATATATATATATAATATATATATATATATATATATATATATATATATATATATATATATATATATATATATATATATAATATAAATATATATATATAATATATATAATACATATACATACATACATATATATATATATATATACATACATATACATACATACATATATATATATATATATACATACATACATATATATATATACATACATATATATATATATATATATAATATATATATACATATATATATATATATATATATATATAATATATATATACATATATATATATATATACATATATATATATTATATATATATATATATATATATATATATATATATATACATATATATATATATATATATATACAACAACAACAACAACAACATGCATTTTAAGGCAATTTTCCCTGCTAGAGCGGGGGTTAGCCTTGCGGTCCCCATGACAATCTTCTCCATCTTGCCCTATTGCCCTATCTAAATATCTATAAAGCTCAGTTGACTTTGTGCTGCACCAAATAACAGCGAAACAGAGTTGAGTCAAAGGGTGAAAATTCTACAGATGCTGTGTTAAATAACGACCTCTGTCGGTTTGAATGTTTGAAAGAGAATAGATGTCTGGATCAATTTTTGAATTAAATTTAAATCCCGATTTATATATATATATATAAACGTGAGTTGTCTGTGTGTGTGTCCGCGTTTTATTCAGAGATGGCTGCACGGAGTTTAAACCGGAGTAAAAAAAACAACAAAAAACAAAAACAAATCGCTCGAG
>NC_136265.1:142347590-142463041 GCF_964187855.1 Myxine glutinosa | reverse complement strand
TATATATATATATATATATATATATATATATATATATATATATATATATATATACATACTATACATATATATATATATATACTACTATATATATATATATATATATACATACATACATATATATATACATACACTATATATATATATATATATATATATATATATACATATATATATATATATATATATATATATATATATATATACATATATATATATATATACATATATATATATATATATATATATATATATATAATATATATATATATACATATATATATATATATATATATACGAACAACAACAACAACAACATGCATTTTAAGGCAATTTTCCCTGCTAGAGCGGGGGTTAGCCTTGCGGTCCCCATGACAATCTTCTCCATCTTGCCCTATTGCCCTATCTAAATATCTATAAAGCTCAGTTGACTTTGTGCTGCACCAAATAACAGCGAAACAGAGTTGAGTCAAAGGGTGAAAATTCTACAGATGCTGTGTTAAATAACGACCTCTGTCGGTTTGAATGTTTGAAAGAGAATAGATGTCTGGATCAATTTTTGAATTAAATTTAAATCCCGATTTATATATATATATATAAACGTGAGTTGTCTGTGTGTGTGTCCGCGTTTTATTCAGAGATGGCTGCACGGAGTTTAAACCGGAGTAAAAAAAAACAACAAAAAACAAAAACAAATCGCTCGAGAGTGCCGGAGCCTTTTTAAATGAATGACAGTTATATACAAGTACACATTCGCATAAATAAATACAAAACAATTACCAGACATTTGAACACAAATAAATCAAACAATTCCGGAAGTGTAAGAATTTGGTAGTATGGCTTCTTCTTCTTCCTGATCGGCATCACACTTAACTCAGAAACGTGAGCCACATTCACTCAGAAACGTGAGCCACATTCACTCAGAAACGTGAGCCACTCCCCTTCCTCTCCTGCCTCCCCCCTCTCCCCACCCTTCCACCCTCCCCTCCCCCTCCCATTTAAGATATAAATTCTCTGTAAAAGAGCTTCCACTTCTGACTGCTCCCCTTCCCCCTCTCCCCACCCTTCCCCCTCCCTCTTCCCCCTCCCCTTTAAGATATAAATTCTCCGTAAAAGAGCTTCCACTTCTGACTGCTTCCCTCCCCCCCCCCCCTCCCCTCCCCGTTCCCTTTTCCCACCCTCCCCCCCCATTCCTCTCCCCCCCACCCCCCCCTGCCCGGCAACGCTGGGTACTTCTGCTAATATATCTACACTACTCACAATAAGTTAGAGATATTGGCAGGTTCTTCGGTGTGATTGATTTTGTGTATCAATTATGTTGAAAAAGGTTGTTGGTCCTAATTCTATGGTTATTAATGCGTGTGAAAAAACACAGCATTCTTGATTTCAATACCCTAACCCTAACCCCTATAAAAAAAAAATAAACTCACTCCCACAATATCCCTAACTTATTGTGAGTAGTGTACAGTCACGTGAAAAAGTAAGTACACCCCTACATTTATCACTACTTAAAATACCTAAAATTAGAATCAGGTGCACCAGCTGAAGTGTAAATGATTCGAACTCTTAGAGAGGATCTTGGAGGAACCTGTCTTATTTAAACCTCAGACATTTAGTTTGGTTTGCTCTTTGTTGTTGAAGTGTGTGGCGTCACCATGCCCAGATCAAAAAAGCTCTCTGAGGTCTTCAGAAAGAAGGTTATAGATGCCTACGAGTCTGGAAAGGGATTTTAAAAAGATCTCCAAACAATTTTTGAAATCAATCATTCGACTGTCCGGAAGATCATCTACAAGTGGAGAAGATTCCAAACAACTGCCAACTTGTTCAGGCCAGGCCGCCCCAGCAAGTTCAGCCCGAGAGCAGACCGCAAGATGCTGAAAGAAGTCTCTAAAAACTCCAGAATGTTATCACGGGACCTACAGGTAGCTCTTGCCACTGTTGATGTCAGAGTGCACGAGTCTACCATTAGAAAGAGGCTGCACAAATTTGATCTACATGGGAGGTGTGCCAGGAGGAAACCTTTGCTGTCCAGAAAGAACATCAGGGCAAGACTAGACCAGCACTTCTGGAACAATGTGCTCTGGACAGATGAGTCAAAGGTAGAGCTATTTGGCCACAGTACCAGAAGACATGTTTGGCGAAAACCAAAGACAGCATTTGACCACAAGAAGCTGATACCAACTGTAAAGCATGGTGGTGGAAATATTATGGTTTGGGGCAGCTTTGCTGCATCAGCGCCTGGGCAGCTCACCATCATAGAATCCACTATGAATTGTTCATTGTACCAGAGGGTGCTTGAGGATAATGTGAGGCCATCTGTCGGAAAGTTGAAGCTCAACCGAAGGTGGACCTTGCAACATGACAAGGACCCTAAACATACCAGTAAATCCACCAAGGAATGGCTGAAAAGAAAGAAATGGAGGGTTCTGGAATGGCCAAGTCAAAGCCCGGATCTAAATCCCATCAAGATGTTGTGGGGGGATTTGAAACGAGCTGTGCATGCAAGAAACCCCTCAAACATCGCACATCTGAAAGAATTCTGCATGGAGGAGTGGGTAAAAATTTCTCCCAGTCGATGTCAGAGACTGTTAGACAGTTATAAGAAATGCCTACTTGAGGTTGTTTCTGCCAAAGGGGGCAATACCACCGATTAGAGCCAAGGGTGTACTTACTTTTTCCACATGCGAAATTTGCATTTATGTTTATTTAAATTATAGAATGGACTACAAAATGTAAATGTTTCATGATATTTGTTATATTATATCACCTTTATCTATCAATATTGTTGAAATGAAGATCAAATCGGTGTATGTTGAAATATGTTGAAAAAGTCAAAACTTTACATGGTGTACTTACTTTTTCACGTGACTGTATATTGTCGCGTGACTACCCTTGGTGAACACCGTAGGGTAACACGGATGACCGATTGCGAGACTTTACACTCCCGAGGCGAAAACTCAATGGCGGATTCAAGCTCAACACAAAGTTAAACGCGCGGGAGGCCAGACGCAACGAGCTCCACAGCCTTATCTATTAAAATGAAACACCCAGGAAACTGCGTTCAAATATGTACAGAAAATAATATAAGGATTTATTATTGAAAAGTAATAACAGTGAAAAAACCACGCGCCGGTAATACTAATAACTAAATCGGGACGTCCCCACACGACTGATATCAAACACAAAACGAGGGAGATTAATTACGAAAAGAACACGTCACGTCGTTCAAAATGTACGCGGATTCGGGCTTATCTGGTCTTTCGTCGTCTTTGTGGCTGCCGTCCAACACCGCTCCTTTCGGCCCGATCGCACACCTCGCTCCAAGTTCCACGGCCCTCTGCGTCCGCCTCCAAGCGCCACCAGGCCTCGTCGGTCCAACGGCCCACACACACCACGAGCTCCTTTGCTCCAACGGTCCACCGCAGGGCTGCACGAAGCAACCAAAACCAAGTGCCAACTGCCAACTGCAACGAGCTGTGGTCACGAATGTTCAACGAACCGTGTCCTGTGCCAACTCCGACGAACTGTGCAACGAACCGTGTCCTGTGCCAACTGCCACGAACTCTGGTACGGAACTGTAACAACGAACTCTGCGACTCAACTCTCTCAACTCTGGACTCCACTCGAACTGCCGAAATGGCGTCCGACCGTCGCCTATATTGGTGGCCGATGACGTCACATTGGCGCGCTCCTCAGCCAATCATAGCCTCCCAACTCGCCCAGGTCACGCCCTCTGCGGCATGCGACTCCTGACATCTCCCGTCCGTGACCCCGCGGTCCTGGTGTAACACGTGCCAGCGAGGTTGGTAGGCCTTTGAGGTGCGCAGGCGAGGTTTGTAGGCCTTGGAGGTGTAAACGGTGGCGGTGTATTGTGGCGGTGTTCTTGGCCTGGTGGTGCCCATTTATTACGAAGTCAATGTCAGGGAAAGGGAATTATTTAATGTTGCACTAAGGACCTAACTAATGTTTATGTGGTTTGCAGTGCCATAAAGGACAAAGGTTTGATTACTAGGTGATACTCACAGGGGCGTTACCTTTAATCCCTCACTATTTAACACTCGAATCTCCAGGTAGATCCACACTCATACATCTTACCCCGACAACCGCCTGAACATCAATAACTTATTACATGTAGAGTCCCTGTCACGACAGCCGAATACCTACCTATTCAGATCTACCTAGCTCTAGATGTTGCATTACCAAATTCATAACACAGCCCCCCCCCTGGAACCGTAGCTCCTGCAAGGTTCACCGCAGGGCTACCATTCCAGCCTTAACACTTACTGTCACACACTTAATTAACCGATGAAATAAATCAGGAAGGGCTGTGGGAAGTGAGTCGGACTACCTACCTACACTTCCTTAACATGCTGAACCCCTTAACCATCATGCAAGTATGTACATCTTCTTCGTTGTTCCTGTGGAGGGAGGAAACAACAACACACAACACTAACTTAACCACAAAACTTAACCATCTTTCCAAAACTCAAAACTCTAACCTTTGTACATACCCCGGTCTACAGACCGCGTCCCCCGGTGGATGCCACAAGACTCAACCTTACCTGCGGGGCCATCCCCAATGCATCCCCCTAAATTTCCTCGGGCCCTGTCCAGATGTTACAGGTGAGTGACACGGCTCGGTGGATTTCGCCCACATTCATGCTACACAGACCCCTTAACCACTCATTCTCATTCCATAGGTCATCAAGGCATTTCAAAAATCAACAAAGCACTTATTCCCAATACACCCCCTGCAGGACCATGGCATTGATGTCATTCACGTGTGTGTGCATTCCTCAACTAGGCAGCGGGGAGGTACCGCACAAAAAGATGGTGGGGGGCACATCAGGCTGTGGTGCCCGCAGTCCCAAAAACAAGTCAACCGACTTACAAGTTCATTGCCCCCCCCCCTTTACCTCTTGGCCCCGTGACAGCCCAACAGCCCCTTTCCGCCGTTACCTCGCCGGTGAGGGTCTCCACACACACCAGGCTCCTTTGCCTCCTGCTTTCGCGCAGCAACACGGGTCACCGGGGGACTTCCT
Organism: Myxine glutinosa; assembly: GCF_964187855.1. Taxonomy (NCBI): domain Eukaryota; kingdom Metazoa; phylum Chordata; class Myxini; order Myxiniformes; family Myxinidae; genus Myxine; species Myxine glutinosa. The sequence continues at coordinate 142,457,999 of NC_136265.1, read as the reverse complement.
CACCCCGCGGCGCCCAACCAGACCCTCCACCGACGAGCTCCAATTTCCAGTTACCACCGGCTGCCAGGGGTAATTGCCGCAGAGGGGGGCCCGCAGGCATCGCTCCTCAGAGCTTGCTCTGTACCTGCAGACACACACACCGTCCCCACCCATGGTCCCCAAAACACACTTCCTCCCCCGCTGCCATTCAATTCTCCACACAACTCAGCACAATTCAGTACAATTCATAGATGGTGTAAAAGGTGTTACAAGGCTTGCCATGGCCTGCCAATGTGAAATCCCATTCACAGTTCGAATCATTGAATCCTTACACATTTCCATTAGCACATTTCCAAAAAGCACAATTATCGCCCCTCATTATCTCCAATAATCATCACTCACTCTCCAGGTTCCACTCTCACGACCACATCAAAACACCTAACCACAACACAAAACATACGCCACCCACAAGACACTGTGTGGCTCCCATTCCATCCCCTCACCGGCCATGTCATCACTCTCACCCGCCTCCCAACTCCAATTTACATGTCCCCAATTTCCAAAGCAAGTCCTGGAGCCTGGGACAGTACTCCTCAAAACACTCACCTCAAGTGCAGGTAGTTGCAGGTTGGTCAGGTCCAAGAGTGTCATCCACCCATACAATTCCCAAAATTTCACATTGGGCCTACCAAATACTTCCAAATTTCTCTTTTGTCCCCACTACACTGGCAGGTATGTGGATCCGCATCCAACGGTGATCATCACTACACAACTACCTATGGCCACGACAGCTCTGCACCTCTACCGTGCAAGGGTCACCGGGACAAGGTGAGCAGTCAAAACGCCAACATGGCCCATGAGTGTCCATAAGGGCGCGACCCACCATCCATCCTTCGGCCCCCCTGCGAGGAACACAGCTGCAGCAGCCCCAGCTGGCCAATGTGGTGAGCACTTGCTGCCACAACACACACTACCGCACACACAACCTCGGCCCTGGGGGGCACGGTCGCAGTGCGTGGCATCCCTACAGCCACGTCCCCTGCACCTCCCCATCATCCCCCAGTCCGACTACAGAACTGCAGCCCCCCAGTGCTCACCCACACTTGACCACACCAAGGTCCAGTCAACAGCCATGCTCCACCAGGAGACCCACCCAGAAGACATGGTCCACACACCTCGGACACGCACGGCACCACGTTGACCCTCAGGCTACACAACTACATCCCCATCATCCCGCGTCCCAAATATCAGCACAGTTGCCCCCGCAACCAGTTGAAAGCTGTGTCTTGCTACCCTATTAATTTAATCACAGCCTCCAACACTTTGGTCTACACACCTGGATCAATAATGGCGTCACTATACAGTGTCCACCATGGCATTTCACAATCCACCCTTAAATTTGCATCTAACCCACAGATTACCCATGCCAACCATTTGTCACATTTCACTAACCTCACCAAAGAAGGATGCTTTGCCATACACATGCCAGCCGAGCATGGCCCATATGCTCGGCGCGTTACACATCTCCCGATTCACATCCCCATGGCTCTCTTCCCAACCCGAGAGTCCATAAATCATAACGGAGCATCTGTGGAAGGTCACTCACACCATCACGTTCCACAGATGCCCCAATGGTTGTCCGGCAGGCTATCTCCATCCCTGTCCATTCGGTTTGACCCGCGTCCATAGACCAACCACCATGCCAGGTCACCACATGCTGGTTGTCCCAGAGTCCCTGGAGGAGAGTGCCAGGCCGCATGCCCGGGTGGTCACCACATCAGTCCCAAGTTGGCCGTCCGCAGTGCCACCACCAAAGCGCGACCCACAACACCTCCCCCTAGTGGTCCTCAATAAATGCCAACCCAGACTTGAGAAACCACCTCGGACCTCCCTGGAGGTCTTAACCCCCACCAGGGTCCGGTGACCCTGCCGGCCCGAGCCACCAGCTCGGACGGCGCCCCGACGGACAAGGGACGCCACACTCCACCAGACCCCCCGTGGGACCCAGGTCGTACCTCGACACCCAAGGCTGGACCCCACGTCCAAATCTCGCCATCACAGCCCCCCAGCTGGCCGGCATACCCAAATTTTGAAAGGGGCAACTTTTGCCCGAGGCCATCACCCATGACCTCTCCATGTCCAAATCCCGCAGCCCGGGGACCAATCCCCACCATGGCTGCTCCAAATCAATTTCCCATTGTAATTTTATTTTACATTTTATTTTACCAATTTTCATTCCCATTGCCAACCCGCAGCTGCAGGGAACAACCTCTACCACCGGTTGTTCTGCCCCTCCCTGCAGTTGATCCAAATTCCCTACAGGGACCAAATCTCCAGAAGCTCTATCTCCCGATCCTCCAAGATCCAAATCCAGCCCGGAGCCAACACACTCCCCCAACTGGTTGTCCAATTTTGGAGCCTCGGTTTCCAAATAGCAGTGTACAGTGAGCGTCCCCTCGGTCATTCCAACCACCTCCTCGGACCAACTCACCTCATGTCCCAGGCTCCTTTGGGCCTGAACAAGCTCTACCTCCATGGGACTGTCACAGGTCTCCAGCCGCTGGATCAAATCATCCTCATCATTACAAATCATTCCTGGCCCCGCCAGGCTTTGATCAATATCCCCAATAAATACCTGGTCCGGCTCCATTGCACGGACCCCCAAAAACTCTACCCCCTCTTGCTCCGCACCACCGCCCTGGTGCTGCACAATTCCAAATTCATCCCCCGGTTGGGGTGTTGTGACATCCACACGGTCCCGATAAACAACCAGGCCAGAATGTGGGAAACATTCCCCATTACAACTCTCACATTCCAAATTTCCTTCCCCGCTCACCTGTGGACACTCCACGTTTACCTGCAGGCATTCCCCATCTACCTGTACACATTCCCCATCCACCTGTGGACATTCCCCATCCACCTGTGCACCTGCGGTCTCCCCATTTACTTCAATTGCCATCCCCTGTGCAATTCCAAATTTTGCCATTCCCGGTGCAATTCCCTGCTCGTGAGCAACATGCACATCTGCATGGGCCGTACTCTCTCCTGTTCCCAATCTAGCTTCCCCCTCTTCAGATTCAATTTTTTTCACCTTTGGCTTCTCCTGTGCCCCCATTTGAGTTTCTACTTTACCCTCAAATTTCCCCAGTCTGTCCGTAATTTGGTTTTGCACTCTCCCTTCTATGCCATCAATTCGTTCCCCCAGCTGCTGTGCCATTTCCCCAATTTTTCCTTCCAATTGTTCATTCCTTTCCTTTATTTCATTCCTCCATTCCTTCCCCTGCGATTCCATTTTATTTTCCAACCCACTTTTCATTTCTCCCATATCCTTACTCATTCCCTTCATTCCTTCCCTCCATTCCTTCCCCTGGGACTCCATTTTATTTTCCATCCCACTTTTCATTTGTCCCATTTGTTCCTCCAATCGCTCACTCATTCCCTTCATTCCTTCCCTACATTCCTTACTCATTTTATTTTCCAGCCCGTCAATTTTTCGAAGCAATTGACCCAACATCTGGTCGGTTGTCGGGGCCGTTCCTACTGCTCCCGACTCCCCGGTGGGGGAGGGGGATAAGTTGGTGCTCGGGACGAGGGAGGTTCCAAGGCTCACCTCTGCATCTAATTCCCCTATTTCCGGCTCACTCCCGACGCTGACGGAGGCCTCGCTGCGTACTTCCATCTCGTCGACCTCCGACATCCGCTTTTCGGAAGGTCGTTCCCCGCGCGCGTATTTATTTTAATAATTCCTGAAACAATTTAAATTTGACGAAGACGCGATATCGCGCTCCGTTTGCCCAATTGATTATCAAATTTCTCCGCCTCAACTATAAAAATTTTGCGTTCGAACGTCGGGCGCAATGTACGCCCGACCGTGTCGATTTCTCCCCGCGGACAAAAAAATTTGTCCGACCGTGTCGATGTCTCGCCGCGGACAAAAAAATTTGTCCGACGGGTTCAAATCCCACTCCTGACACCACTTGTCGCGTGACTACCCTTGGTGAACACCGTAGGGTAACACGGATGACCGATTGCGAGACTTTACACTCCCGAGGCGAAAACTCAATGGCGGATTCAAGCTCAACACAAAGTTAAACGCGCGGGAGGCCAGACGCAACGAGCTCCACAGCCTTATCTATTAAAATGAAACACCCAGGAAACTGCGTTCAAATATGTACAGAAAATAATATAAGGATTTATTATTGAAAAGTAATAACAGTGAAAAAACCACGCGCCGGTAATACTAATAACTAAATCGGGACGTCCCCACACGACTGATATCAAACACAAAACGAGGGAGATTAATTACGAAAAGAACACGTCACGTCGTTCAAAATGTACGCGGATTCGGGCTTATCTGGTCTTTCGTCGTCTTTGTGGCTGCCGTCCAACACCGCTCCTTTCGGCCCGATCGCACACCTCGCTCCAAGTTCCACGGCCCTCTGCGTCCGCCTCCAAGCGCCACCAGGCCTCGTCGGTCCAACGGCCCACACACACCACGAGCTCCTTTGCTCCAACGGTCCACCGCAGGGCTGCACGAAGCAACCAAAACCAAGTGCCAACTGCCAACTGCAACGAGCTGTGGTCACGAATGTTCAACGAACCGTGTCCTGTGCCAACTCCGACGAACTGTGCAACGAACCGTGTCCTGTGCCAACTGCCACGAACTCTGGTACGGAACTGTAACAACGAACTCTGCGACTCAACTCTCTCAACTCTGGACTCCACTCGAACTGCCGAAATGGCGTCCGACCGTCGCCTATATTGGTGGCCGATGACGTCACATTGGCGCGCTCCTCAGCCAATCATAGCCTCCCAACTCGCCCAGGTCACGCCCTCTGCGGCATGCGACTCCTGACATCTCCCGTCCGTGACCCCGCGGTCCTGGTGTAACACGTGCCAGCGAGGTTGGTAGGCCTTTGAGGTGCGCAGGCGAGGTTTGTAGGCCTTGGAGGTGTAAACGGTGGCGGTGTATTGTGGCGGTGTTCTTGGCCTGGTGGTGCCCATTTATTACGAAGTCAATGTCAGGGAAAGGGAATTATTTAATGTTGCACTAAGGACCTAACTAATGTTTATGTGGTTTGCAGTGCCATAAAGGACAAAGGTTTGATTACTAGGTGATACTCACAGGGGCGTTACCTTTAATCCCTCACTATTTAACACTCGAATCTCCAGGTAGATCCACACTCATACATCTTACCCCGACAACCGCCTGAACATCAATAACTTATTACATGTAGAGTCCCTGTCACGACAGCCGAATACCTACCTATTCAGATCTACCTAGCTCTAGATGTTGCATTACCAAATTCATAACAATATCTAATAGGGTGGTGCTTAAAAATGAAAGTTAGAAAAGTCATGCTCCTAAAACTTCCAAAACAACTTTACCTTGACTACAGCACATTGATTTTGGCTCTTTCTCCCATCTGTATGCTGTGCAATGCATACATATCTTTTCTTGTTGAAATTTCCTCCATCATGGTGACTATCACACATTGGAAACAGAACATGGTTTTCGTCGAACAGCTCCACATTGTTTCTGTGGTTTTGGAGAACAGCCTTGGCATGCTTTGGTCTGTGTTGTTGTGCCGTCTTAGTCAAACGTGAGCTTTTTATGGCGGGCTTTTCAGCAGCAAGTCGATCTTGCTCTTTTGGATCATCTGGGCCTTCAAAGGGTATTTTGGGTCTTTGGGGTGTTTTGGGTCTTCGGGGTCTTTGGGGTCTTCGGGGTGTTTTGGGTCTTCAGGGGCTTTTGGGTCTTAAGGGTATTTTGGTTCTTCAGGGTATTTAAAGGTCTTTTCGGTCTTCAAGGGCGTTTGGAGTCGTCAGGGTGTTTTGGGTCATTGGGGTCTTCAGGGTATTTTCAGTCTTCAGGGTGTTTTGGATCCTCTGGACCTCTAAGGTTATTTGGGGTCTTTGGGGTCTTTAAGGGTCTTCACTGTGTTTTGGGTATTCGGGGTCTTAAGGGTCTTTTGGTTCCTCTGGGTCTTTAAGGGTCTTTTGGGGTATTTTGGTTCTTCGGGGTATTTAAGGGTCTTTTGGATCTTCGGGGTGTTTTAGGTCTTTGGGGTGTTTTGGGTCTTAAGGATCTTTGGGGTCTTCAGGATGTTTTGGATCTTTGGGGTATTTTGGGTCTTTTGGATCCTCTGAGCCTTTAAGCGTATTTTGAATCTTTGGGGGTGTTGTGGGTCTTCGGGGTCTTTTGGGTCTTCAGGGTGTTTTGGGATTTTCGGGGTCTTCGGGGTCTTTTGGGTCCTCAGGATCTTTTGGGTCTTCAGGGTGTTTTGGGTTTTCAGGGTGTTTTGCGTCTTCAGGGTCTTTTGGATCCTCAGGGCCTTTAAGGGTATTTAGAGTCTTTGGGGTCTTTGGGGGGCATTTAGGGTCTTCAGGGTCTTTTTGGTTTTCAGGGTCTTTTGGGTCTTCATGGTATTTTGGATTTGTAAAAGTATTTTGGGTCTTCAGGGGTATTGGTGCTCCTGAGGATCTTGGGGGACTTCCAGGGTCGTCAAAAGGTCTAAGAGGTCTCAGCAGTCTAAACGTAATTAAGAGTTCACAGACTGTGTTTAGATTTTAATTTTATTTGAGGAAGAAGACGTTTTGGTCACATATAAACATAACCATATACGTTTCCTCTATTATAATAAGATATATGTGTATATATATATATATATATATATATATAATTATATATACACCTTGCATGACCAAAAGTATGTGGACACCTTTTCTAATTAGTTGATTCGGCTATTTCAGCCACACCCATTACTGACAGGTATATAAAATCAAGCACACAGCCATGGAATCTCCATAGACAAGCATTGGCAGTGAAATGGGCCAGACTGAAGAGCTCAGTGACTTTCAACGTGGCACCGTCATAAGATGCCACCTTTCCAACAAGTCAGTTCGCCAAATTTCTGCCCTGCTAGAGCTGTCCCAGTCAACTGTAAGTGCTGTTATTGTGAAATGGAAACATCTAGGAGCAAAAACAGCTCAGCTGCGAAGTGGTCGGCCAGACAAGCTCACAGGACGGGACCGCCGAGTGCTGAAGCATGTGCAGTGCATTCAAAAAGTATTCAGACCCCTTCACTTTTTTCACATTTTGTTATGTTGCAGCCTTTTGCTGAAATCGTTTATATTCATTTTTTCCCTCATCAATCTACACTCAATACCCCATAATGACAAAGAGAAAACAGGATTTTAGAAAGTTTTGCAAATTTATTAAAAAGAAAAAACTGAAATATCACATTTACATAAGTATTCAGACCCTTGCGATGACACTTGAAATTTAGCTCAGGTGCCATTTCTCTTGATCATTTTTGAGATATTTCTATACCTTAATTGGAGTCCACCTGTGGTAAATTCAATTGATTGGACATGATTTGGAAAGGCACACACCTGTCTATAGGCCTATAAGGTCTCACAGCTGACAATGCATATCAGAGCAAAAACCAAGCCATGAGGTTGAAGGAACAGCCTGCAGAGCTCAGAGACAGGATTGTGTCGAGGCACAGATCTGGGGAAGCCTACAAAAAAAATTCTGCTGCATCGAAGGTCCCCAAGAGCACAGTGGCCTCCATAATTCTTCAATGGAAGAAGTTTGGAACAACCAGGACTCTTCCTAGAGCTGAGAAACAAGATTCTGTGGGTTTTCATGTGTCTTTCACTGAGGAGAAGCTTCCGTCTGGCCACTCTGCCATAAAGCCCAGATCGGTGGAGTTTTGCAGTGATGGTTGTCCTTCTGGGAGTTTCTCCCATCTCCACACAAGATCTCTGGAGCTCAGCCAGAGTGACCATCAGGTTCTTGGTCACCTCTATTACCAAGGCCCTTCTCCCCGGATTGCTCAGTTTGGCCGGGCGGCCAGCTCTAGGAAGAGTCCTGGTTGTTCCAAACTTCTTCCATTTCTTCCATTAAGGTACATCTATGCCAAGTTTAGGGTCTGCGTGTATTGGAATAAGGAACATCTATGCCAAGTTTACAGTCTGGGTGTATTGGAATAAGGAACATCTCTGCCAAGTTTGGGGTCTGGGTGTATTAGACGAAGGTCCATCGATGCCAAATTTAGGGTCTGTGATGTGTAGTGGACAAAGGTACATCTATGCCAAGTTTGGGGTCTGGGTGTATTGGAATAAGATACATCAAGTTTAGGGTCTGGTTGTATTGGACTAAGATACATCAAGTATACAGTCCAGGTGTAGCAGACTAAGATACATCAAGTTTACGGTCTGGGTGTATTAGACTAAGGTAAATCAAGTTTAGGGTCTCGGTGTATTAGAATAAGATACATCAAGTTTACGGTCTGGGTGTATTGGACAAAGATACATCTCTGCCAAGTTTACGGTCTGGGTGTATTGGATTCAGGTACATCTATGTCAAGTTTAGGGTCTGGGTGTATTGGACTAAGATACATCAAGTTTACGGTCTGGGTGCATTGGACTAAGGTACATCTATGCCAAGTTTACGGTCTGGGTATATTAGAGTAAGATCCATCAAGTTTATGGTCTGGGTGTATTTGACTAATTTACATCTAGTTTATGGTCTGGGTGTATAAGACTAAGGTAAACCAAGTTTAGGGTCTGGGTGTATTAGAATAAGATACATCAAGTTTACAGTCTGGGTGTATTAGACTAATTTACATCGAGTTTACGGTCTGGGTATACAAGACTAAGATACATCAAGTTTACGGGCTGGGTGTATCAGACGAAGGCAAACCAAGTTTAGGGTCTGGGTGTATTAGAATAAGATACATCTATGCCAAGTTTACGGTCTGGGTGTATAAGACTAAGATACATCAAGTTTACGGGCTGGGTGTATTGCACTAAGACACATCAAGTTTAGTGTCTGGGTGTATTAGAATAAGATACATCAAGTTTACGGTCTGGGTGTATTGGACTAAGGTACATCTATGCCAAGTTTACGGTCTGGGTGTATTATGCTAAGGTAAATCAAGTTTAGGGTCTCGGTGTATTAGAATAAGATACATCAAGTTTACGGTCTGGGTGTATTGGGCTAAGATACATCAAGTTTAGGGTCTGGGTGTACGAGACTAAGATACATCAAGTTTACGGTCTGTGTGTATTGGACTAAGATACATCAGGTTTATGGTCTGGGTGTATTGGACTAAGATACATCTATGTCAAGTTTAGGGTCTGGGTGTATTGGACTAAGGTACATCTATGCCAAGTTTACGGTCTGGGTGTAATGGACTAAGGTACATCAATGCCAAGTTTTAGGTCTGTGTGTATTAGACTAAGATACATCAAGTTTACGGTCTGGGCGTCTTAGACAAAGTTACATCAAGTTTACGGTCTGTGTGTATTGGACGAAGATACATCAAGTTTAGGGTCTGGATGTATGAGACTAAGATACATCAAGTTTACGGTCTGGGCATATTAGACGAAGTTCCATCAAGTTTACGGTCTGTGTGTATTGGACGAAGATACATCAAGTGTACGGTCTGTGTGTATTGGACAAAGATACATCAAGTTTATGGTCTGGGTGTATTGGACTAAGATACTTCGATGTCAAGTTTACGGTCTGGGCGTATTCGACTCAGTTACATCAAGTTTACGGTCTGTGTGTATTGGACGAAGATACATCAAGTTTAGGGTCTGGATGTATGAGACTAAGATACATCAAGTTTACGGTCTGGGCATATTAGACGAAGTTCCATCAAGTTTACGGTCTGTGTGTATTGGACGAAGATACATCAAGTGTACGGTCTGTGTGTATTGGACTAAGATACATCAGGTTTATGGTCTGGGTGTATTGGACTAAGATACTTCGATGTCAAGTTTACGGTCTGGGCGTATTCGACTCAGTTACATCAAGTTTACGGTCTGTGTGTATTGGACGAAGATACATCAAGTTTACGGTCTGGGTGTATTGGACTAAGATACATCAAGTTTCGGGTCTGAGTGTGTGAGACTAAGACACATCAAGTTTACGGTCTGTGTGTATTGGACTAAGATACGTCTATGTCAAGTTTAGGGTCTGGGTGTATTGGACTAAGATACGTCGATGTCAAGTTTATGGTCTGGGTGTATTGGACGAAGATACATCAAGTTTACGGTCTGGGTGTATTGGACTAAGATACGTCGATGTCAAGTTTATGGTCTGGGTGTATTGGACGAAGATACATCAAGTTTACGGTCTGGGTGTATTGGACTAAGATACGTCGATGTCAAGTTTACGGTCTGGGTGTATTGGACGAAGATACATCAAGTTTAGGGTCTGGGTGTGTGAGACTAAGATACATGAAGTTTACGATCTGTGTTTATTGGACTAAGATACATCAGGTTTACAGTCTGGGCGTATTAGACTAAGTTTCATCAAGTTTACAGTCTGTGTGTATTGGACTAAGATACATCAGGTTTACGGTCTGGTTGTAATGGACTAAGGTACATCTATGTCAAGTTTCGGGTCTGGGTGTATTAGACTAAGGAACATCCATTGCCAAATTTGAAGAGAATTTCCCAGAAATTAAGGAATTGTGTCTGTTTGCAATTGCTGCAAACAAAGAAAAAAGAATAAAGAAAGAAACAGGAAAAACAATGTCTTCCGTCCCTGTAGGAAGCGACACAATTATGCATCTCTTAATAAGTAGTGTATTTGAAGTGAACAGGAGAAAATAAATGAATACAGTCAGCCTTGAAATTGAAAACTGTACTGAAGGCATTTCACACCACCCTATCACACCTGCCTACATTGACGCTGTTCTCACCTGGTTTGGTCTTCATTCTCACCATCTTGTGATGGCCAGCGGATGCAATTTGCATTGTGTGATATCTGCAGCCTTATCACAAGGACTTTAAGTACAATACTTCAAACTTTAGAAGGCAAAACGAAATTGTGCGCCGAAATCTCATGAAGAGAAGGAAATAGAAGTGAAGAAAAGTGACTTTTTTTTACTTACCATCCCCAAGGAATTGAAGCAAAGCGAGGTCGATGCTTCTCTTCCACTTGGATCCCTTCTGCATAGCTATTCCGTATCCCGCAGTGGCAAACACCTTCCCACTGCCGATGGTCACCAGCTTGCAGCCTTCGTCCTTCCCCGCCATGTAGTTCAGCACCGCCGCGTCGTAGATGAAAGCGTCCAGCTTCCTGTGACAATGGGGTTTAGACCGTGCCAACATGAATGTTTGCCACCAGCCAACATGACCGGCATCAGATACGACAAAGTGTTCTGCATGCTGTGCGAGAAACCAATAAGTCGGCCAGAGATTAACCAACAGGACAGCTAAGCATCAGCACAAGGCTGCAGGAATCAACAGGTTAACTGTGCTCTGGTAATCTGTTTCTATACCGGTCGGTTCCGTCAGGCTCTACAACCCAAGCCGGTCTTGATTTATGGGTTACAATAGAATATTTACCCTCCTTCCTTCCGAGGAAATCAAGAGAGTGTGAACCTGAGCGAAACCTTTTCATCACCAAGCACTGAGCCGAGTGTTCTGAACAGGTGTGAAGTACATATCAAAGTATATCCACAACAACAACACATTATTGGGCAACGTTTGCACCACCAAGCTGCACGAGCTTTTTTTCTTTTCTTTTTTTTTTGTATACAGGATCGAGGCTCGTGAAAGAGCTAACATTTATCACACAGAAAAATCAAACAGACACACAAAACATATAATAAGGGGAGTGATAGACAAGATGGGGAGAGAAGGGGAAGCACACAAACACAACATTTGAGAGCAGGGACATCGGGAGATCTGTGGGCGGGCTTGGGGGGAGGAGGCATGGGAAGGGGGGGGTGGGGGGTGGGAGAAGTATAAAACACAAGGACACTGCAAGGACTTCCAAGAAGGAAGTTGGTATTTCAAAAAAGTGGATCTGGGGTGAATTAGCGGGGGTAGAAAAGATCAAGGTTTTGGATGGGGGAAGATAAGAGATGGTGGTGAACAGCTGTTTTAAAGACCTGGAGGGAGGAGTGGGATTGAAGAGAGTGAGGGAGTTTGTTCCAGAGGCAGGATAAAAGAGGAATGAAGGAGTGAAGGTGAGCAGAGAGCCTAGATTTTGGCAGTTTAACCATAAGAGGGTTGCAGGCAGATCTTGTGCGACCTGTAGGAATATTTGGGGGACAGAGCACAGTGAGAGCTGGGGGAGCAAGGCCAGAGAGGAGTTGGTAGAAGACAGAAAGACCACCAACCTGCCTGCGGTGAGTGAGTGAAAGGCCCTCGTAATCAGCTTCATCACGGGAGATTCCAATGATTCTGAAAGCTTTGGTTTCAACAGCATGAAGCAGAGCTAGGTGTGAGGCAGGAGCACCAGCCCAGAGGGAAGAGCAGTATTCCATTGAGCTGTGAATGAAAGCCTTGTATGTGGTGAGGAGCTCAGGTGTGCCAAGGAAGGACTTCGCATGACGGAGGATGCCCAGTCGGCGACTGGCTTTGGAAGCCAGATTGGAAATGTGGTTTTCCTCGGAAAGATCATGGCAGATAGTGAGACCCAAAAGCTTGAGTGACAGAACTTCATGGAGAGGATTATTCAGAAATTGGATGGGAGGGTTTTCCAGTCGGTATTTTCGGAGAGACATCGTAAGAGTGTGAGATTTGTCAGGATTGAAAGACATCTTCCACTTGTTTGACCAGGCTGTGATTTTGTCCAGGTCTGCAGAGAGTGAGGAGGCTGCAGACTGCCGATCTGAGGGATGAGGAATGGAGTGGCAGAGAGTGGAGTCATCAGCAAAGAGAATGAGAGGATTTTCAAGAGTCAGAGAGATCATTGATGAAGACCAGAAAAAAGCACAGGGCAAGGTTTTGCAGTGAACATGCCATTTGTGTTACTACTATCACGACTACTACTACTACTACTTCAGCAGCCTCAATTATTCCCAAATTCTTCTTGGCTCAAATCTTTCACAAACTGGCTGCCTACACTTCAAGAAAGACTTCACGTGAGATCTATAAAATCCACCAATGACCAGTGCTAGCAGACGGGTGCTCCAGGTTAACATCCAACCGATGGACAGCCAACGCATAGATGCCTCTCCCTGCCTGAGCAACACGGGGGTGACGGTTTATAGCTGGGGTGGGAGCAAGATTCAAACCCGGGTTAGAAAGCTCAAAGGCGAGTGTGCATACATCGAGGCTATATCCTGCCAGCCCTACTCAAAAATTCTGCAACAGAAAGCAATTTGAAATGCAACAAATATGAGAAAGTGGAATAAACAGATAAGCTCACAATGTGACAAAAATTACGTGAGAAGTTAAGGACAGAGTAATAGAACGTCTCTGAAGTTGCATGAATTGTAATTCCGAACGTGCAGCCAGTTTCTAATTTCTAGCACATCTTCCTTTGGAAAAAGTCAGCGATGCTCAAAGTTCTCATATTAATTTCAAAGATGGTTTATCACACAGGAAATCCGCGATCAAACGCGTAATGTACCGTGAGACTGTGAGATAGATTTCTACAAATTAACGGCACCATCCTCTCTCGCAGTAAAAAATATACCGTGGTAAACATGTACGTTTATCATCGCTGAAAGCTTTTTATCAGATTGCTTTCCGTGTGCTTCTGAAAAGAAATGCTTGCACTCGCGCTCTTCACGACAAATCGGTCAAATTGCATGAGATTACATCCCAGGCATGGGTGGGATCGAGGTTGAGTATCTCCATGAAAAAATGCCACCCTTGTGTATAAAACTTTCCATTTGTATGGAAAATAAAAGTTGAGATTAGGTGTACAAAAGCTCGTCTATTTCACGAGATATCTACACATTTATATGCATACATGGAAACAGACGTATGTCAAGGCGGCGGATAAGGCATCGTAACCCTTTTGCGTTCAGTGTCAGAGCACGAGTGCGAGGTTTATGAGAAAACAGCTCTATTTTCAGGAAAAATCGTGGCCTCGTGGTGAAGACACTCATGGATGTACTGGGATGCAAGAGGTTGTGGGTTCAGATCCAGCTGATGGCTGAAACATTTAGGATTTGGATTCAAATCTTCAGGGAGGTTAGCTTGTTTGCAATGCTCTGCCAAATGTAGTGGCAGCAGAGGAGGTAGATCGGTTTAAATTGGAATTATATAGGTACCTGGATGTATTGGGGATAGAAGGGTACAGTGATAATTGGCAGGACGTTTAGTTCGCTTGTTATGTGGATGGGTGATAGTTTCTGGGGTTGGTGTAGCGCAGGCATGATGGGCCGAATGGCGTAAAACCTATGCCAAAGCTTCTTGTGTGCAACTGCCTCTAGGGTAGGGATAATTTGATGGCCTTCAGTACTCGAAGTACTCACGATAGGCACGGGAAATGGCAGGCAATGAACCGCTTTATCCGACAATACATGTTAATATGCAAGGCTGTGTCACCACAGAGACTCCTTACACATACACAACGAGACTATTATTAGACCAGCGGCAAGAAGCTCTAAAAATGGACATACCCCTACCGGAGGTATAACAAGTTGAAAGTTGTATCAAATTGAAGCTAAGGTTCTCTAGTTTCCAGAAATAATGTTGTAATTTGCAAAATAGCTGCACAACATGTTCCTTTAATCACTTTTCTGCCCTAAACTCACCCGAAAATAGTACCTCCATGAACCTTCAAATTGTTTGATTCTAGTGAGGAGAAATCACAATTAGGCCACAAATACTGCTGTTTTCCTGTCGAAAATACTATGTAGAAGTATTCTGTGGCTGTTTTGGGGCTGCATTTATTATCAGGGGGTCGGCCATCGCCAAAAAATTACGTTGGCCGTTTTTAAAGATTTTTTTGTCAGAGTTTCCTTCCTGATTAGCTGTTAAAGGGTATAACAACATGGATGTTGTCTTCAAATGGTGTCACTGTTGTCTACTTTATAGAAAGTGTCTGGAGAGTAGTCAGAGGCCTTCCGGCAACTCTTTGAACACAAGACAGAAGGGAATGTACATGAGGAGCTTAGCCCATCAAGGATCTCAAGGGACAAGTCAGATGTGACTGCTATAAAAGATTACATCATGAACCACTGCCAAAACCTCTTCGATTTGGACAGCATCCCTAAGGAGCTAATCAATATTACTACTGGGCAGATTGCGACCAAATATGTTGAGGAATCTCTGACATCCATTCCAAAAAGAGGAAAGACCATCGTTGGCAACTTCATCGCTGAACGGCTAATGGATGGAGAAGCAAGAGCTTTTAGGATAATATTCCCAAAGCTGTGTTAGTGACCTTTGCAAGCATGAAGAAGGTATTGACTTTTGACAAGGAGAGGAAAATGGTCCTTGATCTGGAGGTACTGTTCCGTCACTTACTATCAGTTGCAAAGCATCGTGACATTGATATGAGGATGGTTTTGTCATTTGAGTTGATGTTGGAACCATGAGAAAAGCCACAAAATCACATCTCGCACACAAGCTGGAGGAAAACGTTCCCCAAGAAACTGAACTGAAATCCAAGGGTCACACCCCCAACAGCATATATCATTGATGGCATGAGCTTTGTCCAAGGTGTGAATGAATCACAATTCAAAACCTTTGATGACCTCAGAGAAATAGTAGTCAAGAAGTTGACCACACTGTACAGAAGTCCTGACCTTGATATTGAGATGCTAGTGTTGGTGTTTCAAGTATCAAAGGCAAAGAACGTCAGCGACGTGGAGACAAAGGTGCTGATGGTCCCTCTCACAGGATCATGGGAAACAGACAAGTTCCCAAATAGAGGCAGTTTCTCAAGTCAGGACAGAACAAAGCAGCCCTCATTCACTTTTTGTACAAGTACAAGTACATAGACAAGACATAGTACATAGACATACGTACATAGACATAGTACATAGTACAAGTACATAGACAAGAGCAAGTACATAGAGGAAAAAGCCCCAGAGAGAATTCCTCAAGAAAGGAAACTTGTCATTGCTGGAGGTCATTCCAATCGAGAAGTTGTGAGCGAGATAACTGATTACGGAACCAGAGATTTGGAGGAGCTTTTCTCAATCCATGATGAGGCAGATACCACGATGATCTTGCATGCCACACATTTGTAATCCTTTCCCCGTACCATTGCCAGATGTGATGATACGGATGTCCTAGTTATTTTGCTGTACTACCAAAGTAGAGGGGAATTAAGCAACGACGTATACATGCACTCTGGTCACTCAGGAAAGTTGGTCACCCGGGAGCAGTTCATTCCAGTGTCAAAAATTGCTGAAGCAATTGGGAAGAAGCAGTGTTCCATCCTACCAGCTGCACATGCCCTGACAGGCTGTGACTCAACCAGTGGCTTCTTCAAACTCGGTAAGCGCACTACCTACACCATCCTCCAAAAACACCAGGATACTCTTATGGGATTGGCAGAATTTCACTGTCCAGATAAGGAGGCTGGGTTTGCTGCTGCTGGAGAGTTCCTCCTCTTGATGTATGGGAAAGTTATCAAAGGTAAATCATGTGATACCCTGGATGAACTGCGCTTTAGGATGGCAACCTCGACTGACAAACCCGTGTCATCCCTTCCACCCGCTGATGATGCCTTTTCATGCAACATGTTCTGAGAGCCAAGTTCCAAACTATGATCTGGTGCAGTAGTCACATTGCAAAGCCCAGAACAAGGTATCC
Source organism: Myxine glutinosa (assembly GCF_964187855.1). NCBI lineage: Eukaryota > Metazoa > Chordata > Myxini > Myxiniformes > Myxinidae > Myxine > Myxine glutinosa. Next base: position 142,441,487 of record NC_136265.1, on the reverse strand, counting down.
CACTCAATATGGTTGGGTCAAGTATGATGAAGTCTTGCAGTGTGTGAGAAGTCTGAAGGAGTCAGCCCCAAGGGAACTACGCAACTTGACCCACCTATACTGTAAGGATACAGATTCAGGTTGGTAGAAAATGTCCTCGTGTGAAATGCTGGCTGGCCAATGGCAAAAATGGCAAAAGAAAAGAAAAATGGCAAAACAAAATGCTGGCTGAAATGCATAGAAATATGCAACTGAAATAACTGCCTAAACACTGTCACTATATTGTAAGATGATGAGGATGAAGACTAAAATGATGTTTTGGTAATCGAGCTCGCCACTTTCATGGTATGATGCAACCTCCCCGCAGCCTGCTCTGAAAATGCCCACAAAGACCCCACAAAGAACCCAGCACAACTACATAATAGGAGAAATGCATCATCAAAGTACATAAAACACAGAAATGCAAGCCAAAGTTGTGTAATGAGACAATCGATTTTAAAAAGTCAAAAAATGATGAAATGTGTGCAATTGCGGTGTTTTGTTATTTTGGAAATAAAAGGTGAAAGTCATGGTAATTGTTACAACTTTATTCCAAGCCTGAATTTTCGAGAAAGTAGACAACAGTGACACCATCTGAAGTCAACATCCATGTTGTTATACCCTTTAACAGCTAATCAGGAAGGAAACACTGACGAAAAATCAGAAAAAAGGGCCAAAATGCAATTTTTGGGGGATGGCCGAACCCTTGATAAAAAATGCAGCCCCAAAACAGCCACAGAATACTTCTACAATCTACATAGTATTTTCGTCAGGAAAACAGCAGTATATGTGGCTTAATTGTGATTTCTCTTCACTAGAATCAAACAATTTGAAGGTTCGTGGAGGTACTATTGTCGGGTGAGTTTAGGGCAGAAAAGTGATCAAAGGAACATGTTGTGCAGCTATTTTGCAAAGTACAACATCATTTCTGGAAACTAGAGAGCCGAAGCTGCAATTTGACACCACTTTCAACTTGTTATACCTCCAGTAGGGGTATGTCCATTTCTGGAGCACTTTTCTGCTCCCTGCTACTGGTTTATATTATCCTGCGCACGATCGAAGCAAAAAGCGGGATTAAGCAATTGATTCACGTCTGTCTGTCTGTCTGTTTGGCTGTCCACAAACGTCAGTTTATGATTGAGGAACAACTTAATTTCAATTAACTGTTACATTTTGAACACGAATCGGAAAACAGAATTCTTCCTGTCCGTACATTCCCAGAGAGGAGGTCATTTTTAAGCGTTGCAACTCTTTCTTCAATATTTGGCAGTCCGTCCATCCATCAAAAATGAAGAACCTTCCTAACACACCGTGTTTAATTCTGAAGGGTTCTAAAGAGTAATTCTAAATGGGTTCACAGGGTTGAAATGGTAAAAATTGTCCAAAGGGTCTTGAAAGATAGAAGGGCTTAATGTAATTTAAGGTCTGAAGGGTCAGAATTGTCTGAAGGGATCCAAAGGGTCTTAAAACGTCAAAAGGTCAAAGTGGTCTACAGGGTATTAAAAGGTGTGAATGTCTAAAGAATAGAAAGGTGTCTAAGGATATTCGAGATTCAAAAGTGTGTAACGGAGCCTGTAGGGTCTTAGGGTCTACAGGACCTTAGGATTCTTGAGGGTCTTTGGTGTCCCTAGGGTCTTAATAGTCTTAAAGGGTCTTAGGGTTCTAAAGGGTATTGAGCTTCTTAAGGATCTTACGGTGCGAAAGGACTAAAGGGTCTATGGATTATAAGGGGTCTTAGGGATATTAAAGGGTCTTAGGGGTCTCAAAGGTCATAGTGGTCTGAAGGGTCTTAAAAGTCTTAAGGGGCTTGGGGTTCTAAAGGGACTTTTTTTTTTTTTTAAATACTGAATCGAGGCTCGTGAAAGAGCTGACAACCGCGAGGGAAAGACAGTACAGGGTGACCGCGAGGGAAAGACAGCACAGGGGGACCACGAGGGAAAGACAGCACAGGGGGACCATGAGGGAAAGACAGCACAGGGGGCCCACGAGGGAAAGACAGCACAGGGGGACCACGAGGGAAAGACAGCACAGGGGGACCGCGAGGGAAAGACAGCACAGGGGGACCGTGAGGGAAAGACAGCACAGGGGGACCGCGAGGGAAAGACAGCACAGAGGGACCGCGAGGGAAAGACAGTACAGAGGGACCGCGAGGGAAAGACAGCACAGAGGGACCGCGAGGGAAAGACAGCACAGAGGGACCGCGAGGGAAAGACAGCACAGAGGAACCGCGAGGGAAAGACAGCACAGGGGGACCGCGAGGGAAAGACAGCACAGTGGGACCGCGAGGGAAAGACAGCACAGAGGGACCGTGAGGGAAAGACAGCACAGGGGGACCGCGAGGGAAAGACAGCACAGGGGGACCGCGAGGGAGACAGCAGACAGGGGGACAGACAGGGGGACAGACAGGGGGACCACGAGGGAAAGACAGCACAGAGGGACCGCAAGGGAAAGACAGCACAGAGGGACCGCGAGGGAAAGACAGCACAGGGGGACTACGAGGGAAAGGCAGCACAGGGGGACCACGAGGGAAAGACAGCACAGAGGGACCACGAGGGAAAGACAGCACAGAGGGACCACGAGGGAAAGACAGCACAGAGGGACCGCGAGGGAAAGACAGCACAGGGGGGCCGTGAGGGAAAGACAGCACAGGGGGACCGCGAGAGAAAGACAGCACTGAAGGGTCTTAGAGCATCTTAGGGGAATTAATGGTCTTCGGGGTCTAAAGGGTCTTGAGAGTCTTAAAGTGTGTTAGGGGTCTTAACACTAGATAGGTGTACCTTGGGTATACCCATTCTGTATGGATGGGTATACCCAGGGGGGTACACCTATCTAGGGTTAAGGAGTCTTCGGGGTTTTAAGGGTCTTTGGGGTCTATAGGGATTTAGGCTGTAAATAAAAGTAAAGTGTCTTAGGGTTCTAAAAGGTCTAAAATGGTCTTAGAGACCAAAGGTTATTATGGGTCTCAAAAGGTCTAAGGGTTCTAAAGGCTATAAAATGTTTTAAGTGTCTTAAAGGGTGTTGTGAGTTTTAGGGGTCTTAATGGGTTTTAGGGTTGTAAAGGGTCTTAGGTGTCTAAATGGTATTAAGGGGTTTTAGGGTTATCAAGGGTTTAATGTAATTAATGCACATACTCACGTTCTGTGCGGCCAAACAGACAGAAAGATAAACAAACAGGAAATGTGTTGTGCATGGCATGATACTTGAAAAATCCTTAAAATAAGTTGTTGACCTTTTGGCCTAAGTTGACCTCAAAATAATTGGTGGTTGAATTCAGTGACCTGATATGCCAATCATCTTCAAAGTTTAAGTTAATCGGATGAAAATTGAGAATTTTAGAAATTTGAGGTTATTGACCTTTGACTTATGTTGGTTGGCCTTATGGCCTATGTTGATCTCAAATATAATTGGTGGTTGAATTCAGTTAGCTTTTATGTAAATCCCATTCAAATTTCAAGTCAATCGGATGAAAATTGAGGATTTTAGAAATTTGAAAAAAAGTGGTTGACCTTTGGCCTATGTTGACCTTTTGTCCTTTTGACCTCAAAAATAAATAGGATTTTGTCGGACCACGAACTCAACCGTTTGGTGAAGTTTCGTGAAGATCAGATTAAAATTGTGATCTGTAGGCAAGTGTAAGTGATCGGACAGACAAACACAAACACACCCACAAACAGAAATAAACACACAAACACACACACACAAATTGCGCTGATGCAGGGTAATAATAACAATTGCGCTGATGGACAGCATGTGAAACGCTCATATTGTTACAGAATGTCTTCGTCCTCACAAAGCCAAGGGCCAAGATATACCCTGACCTGGTAGACAATGATACGCTCACTCAAACTACTTTAAGTACTGTTTACCTGCTCATAACATGAGCTATTGCTATTTCTGTTACCTGCATAATGCCTCGTAATTTATTCTCCCATTCTGGGCTCATCTGACAAGGAACGGCTGTAATGAGCCAATGTGCTGACTGCACACTCACCTCATGCAGATACATGAAAATTTGAATGTACGACTCAAGAAGACCACGGGGTCTTGGCTGCACTGCAAATTGCACAGCAGGCTTTACATTCCCTCCACCGACTCACATCCTCCGGGATGTGGCACCCCATGCTAGCACGGCAACAAAGGGCAGTTTTATGTGGATCAGATTCCACCGGGAAAGGCACCCACAACAAAACAGTTCAGACTCAGAGGTTAACTCACTATTGCTGCCTGCACAATATCTTCCATACAGTAGCTAAAGAGACTATCACTTGTATAACTGTATTTGTTATTATCGCACCACTAAGCAAATGTTGGCCCTTTTGTTCAAGTGAACAAAAATACAATGGTTTCATCTCATGATTAAACACAAAGACATAAATAGAACCAGAAACACACGTGAAACATAATAAAGGGAGCGGGAGACAAGAGGTGGGAGGAGAGAGAGGGAAGCACAGCAATAGTAGAGAACAAGGATATCGGGAGATCTGTGGAAGGGAGAGGGCTGGGGTGGGGTACACTGGATAAACAAGATGGTCACTACAAGGACTTTCAGAAAAGAAAACGGAATTTGAAAAAGGTGGATTTTGGGTAGATTAGCGGTGGTAGAAAAGATCAAGTTTTTGGATGGGGGAAGATAAGAGATGGTGGTGAACAGCTGTTTTAAAGACCTGGAGGGAGGAGAGGGATTGAAGAGAGTGAGGGAGTTTGTTCCAGAGGCGGGAGAAAAGAGGAATGAAAGAGTGAAGGTGAGCAGAGACTCTAGATTTTGGCAGTTTCACCAGAAGAGGGTTTCTGGCAGATCTTGTGCGACCTGTAGGAATATTTGGGGGACAGAGAACAGACAGAGCAGGGGGAGCAAAGCCGGAGAGGAGTCGGTAGAAGACAGAAAGACCACCAACCTGCCTGCGGTGAGTGAGTGAAAGGCCCTTACAATCATCTTCATCGCGGGAGATTCCAATGATTCTGAAAGCTTTGGTTTCTACAACGTGAAGCTGAGCTAGGTGTGAGGCAGGAGCACCGGTCCAGAGGGGAGAGCAGTATTCCATAAAGTTGCAGATGAAAGCTTTAGAATTACCCTTTAAAAGCCTTTATAATGACCTTTTAGTACCCATTAGAATTACCCTTGAGGACTCTACAATTACCATTTAGAACTTCCCTTTATAATTACCCTTTGTAATTACCCTTTAGAACCCTTTAGAACCATTTAGAATTACCCTTTAGAATGTTTTAGCCTTTAGAAGGCTAACCCCCGCTCTAGCGTGGAAAAAATGGCCTTAGAAACGATCATTCATTCATTCTTTAGAATTACACTTCAGAATTACCCTTTATAACCTTCGAGAATTACACTTTAGAACGCTTTAGAACTATCCTTTCAAAGTACCATTTAGATCCCTTGACAATTACCCTTTATAATTACACTTTAGAAACCTTTAAAATTACCCTTTTAGAAGGTTCTAAAATTACACTTTATAACCCTTTAGAATTACCCTTTCGAGCCCATTAGAATTACACTTTGGAAACCCTTAGGATTAAACATGGTGGGTTAGAAAGCTTCTTCTTCTTGATTTGTAATTGAAGAAAGGATATAGCCAAATATTGAATCAGCCTCACTGCTTAAAAATAAAATATTTCTCATCAAGATAGGCCTTGAGATGACAAAATTCAACTATTTAGAAAATAATAAACGATATTGAATAACTGATTGACAGGTTTCAATGCTCATTATCATTTAATCAAAACCACAAAAGATTCAAATCCTTGTACTTTTATCAAACTCAAATTTTGAGGCTCCTGGAAGAACTGAGAGCTCAAATCACCATCTGAGATATCTGAGAGTTCAAACTAACATTTTGGAAAGCTGGGTATGGAAATCAACATCTGGAAGTGTTGAGAGTATAAAGCAATATATTGAGAAGCCTGGACTTCAAACAACCATCTGGAAGTGCTGAGAGCTCAAACCAATATCCAGAGCAGCTGAGACTTCAAATCAACGTCTGGAGGACATCAGAGCACAAACCATAATCTGGAAGAGCTGAGACTTTAAACAACCATCTGGAAATGCAAATAACACAAACCAAATCTGGAGGAGCTGAGATTTAAAATCAATATCTGGAGTAGCTGAGACTTCGAACCAACATCTGAAGGAGCTGGGACTTCAAACAACCTTCTGGAAGTGCAAAGAGCACAAACCAATATCCAGAAGAGTGGAGAGCACAAACCAATATCTGGGAGAGTGGAGAGCACAAACCAATATCTGGAAGAGTGGAGAGCACAAACCAATATCTGGAAGAGTTGAGAGCACAAACCAATATCCAGAAGTGTTGAGAGCACAAACCAATACATCAGAGAGTTGAGAGCACAAACCAATATCCAGAAGAGTTGAGAGCACAAACCAATATCTGGGAGAGTGGAGAGCACAAACCAATATCCAGAAGAGTTGAGAGCACAAACCAATATCTGGGAGAGTGGAGAGCACAAACCAATATCTAGAAGTGTTGAGAGCACAAACCAATATCTGGGAGAGTGGAGAGCACAAACCAATATCTGGGAGAGTGGAGAGCACAAACCAATATCTAGAAGAGTTGAGAGCACAAACCAATATCCAGAAGAGTAGAGAGAACAAACCAATATCTGGGAGAGTGGAGAGCACAAACCAATATCCAAAAGAGTGGAGAGCACAAACCAATATCCAGAAGAGTTGAGAGCACAAACCAATATCCAGAAGAGTAGAGAGAACAAACCAATATCTGGGAGAGTGGAGAGCACAAACCAATATCTGGAAGAGTGGAGAGCACAAACCAATATCTGGAAGAGTTGAGAGCACAAACCAATATCTAGGAGAGTGGAGAGCACAAACCAATATCTAGAAGTGTTGAGAGCACAAACCAATATATGGGAGAGTGGAGCGAACAAACCAATATCTGGAAGAGTGGAGAGCACAAACCAATATCTGGAAGAGTTGAGAGCACAAACCAATATCTAGGAGAGTGGAGAGCACAAACCAATATCTAGAAGTGTGGAGAGCACAAACCAATATCTAGGAGAGTGGAGAGCACAAACCAATATCTAGAAGTGTTGAGAGCACAAACCAATATCTAGGAGAGTTGAGAGCACAAACCAATATCTGGGAGAGTGGAGAGCACAAACCAATATCTGGAAGAGCTGACAGCACAAACCAATATCCTGAAGAGCTGAGAGCACAAACTAATATCTGGAAGAGCTCAGACTTCATACCAATATCTGAAAAAGCTGACACTTCAAACCAATATCTGGAAGAGTTGAGAGCACAAACCAATATCTAGAAGAGTTGAAAGCACAAGCCAATATCTGGAAAAGTTGAGAGCATAAAGCAATATCTGGGAGAGTTGAGACAAAAAACAAATATCTGGAAGAGTTGAGAGCACAAACCAATATCCAGAAGTGTTGAGAGCACAAACCAATATCCAGAAGTGTTGAGAGCACAAACCAATATCTAGGAGAGTTGAGAGCACAAACCAATATCTGGGAGAGTGGAGAGCACAAACCAATATCTGGAAGAGCTGACAGCACAAACCAATATCCTGAAGAGCTGAGAGCACAAACTAATATCTGGAAGAGCTCAGACTTCATACCAATATCTGAAAAAGCTGACACTTCAAACCAATATCTGGAAGAGTTGAGAGCACAAACCAACATCTAGAAGAGTTGAAAGCACAAGCCAATATCTGGAAAAGTTGAGAGCATAAAGCAATATCTGGGAGAGTTGAGACAAAAAACAAATATCTGGAAGAGTTGAGAGCACAAACCAACATCTGGAAGAGTTGAGAGCATAAAGCAATATCTGGGAGAGTTGAGACACAAACCAATATCTGGAAGAGTTGAGAGCATAAAGCAATATCTGGGAGAGTTGAGACACAAACCAATATCTGGAAGAGATGAGAGCACAAACCAATATCTGGAAGAGATGAGAGCATAAAGCAATATCTGGGAGAGTTGAGACACAAACCAATATCTGGAAGAGCTGAGACTTTAAACAACCATCTGGAAATGCAAATAACACAAACCAAATCTGGAGGGGCTGAGATTTTAAATCAATATCTGGAGTAGCTGAGACTTCGAACCAACATCTGAAGGAGCTGGGACTTCAAACAACCTTCTGGAAGTGCAAAGAGCACAAACCAATATCCAGAAGAGTGGAGAGCACAAACCAATATCTGGGAGAGTGGAGAGCACAAACCAATATCTGGAAGAGTGGAGAGCACAAACCAATATCTGGAAGAGTTGAGAGCACAAACCAATATCCAGAAGTGTTGAGAGCACAAACCAATACATCAGAGAGTTGAGAGCACAAACCAATATCCAGAAGAGTTGAGAGCACAAACCAATATCTGGGAGAGTGGAGAGCACAAACCAATATCTAGAAGTGTTGAGAGCACAAACCAATATCTGGGAGAGTGGAGAGCACAAACCAATATCTGGGAGAGTGGAGAGCACAAACCAATATCTAGAAGAGTTGAGAGCACAAACCAATATCCAGAAGAGTGGAGAGCACAAACCAATATCTGGGAGAGTGGAGAGCACAAACCAATATCTAGAAGAGTTGAGAGCACAAACCAATATCCAGAAGAGTAGAGAGAACAAACCAATATCCAGAAGAGTGGAGAGCACAAACCAATATCTGGGAGAGTGGAGAGCACAAACCAATATCCAGAAGAGTTGAGAGCACAAACCAATATCCAGAAGAGTAGAGAGAACAAACCAATATCTGGAAGAGTTGAGAGCACAAACCAATATCTAGAAGTGTTGAGAGCACAAACCAATACATCGGAGAGTTGAGAGCACAAACCAATATCCAGAAGAGTTGATAGCACAAACCAATATCTGGGAGAGTGGAGAGCACAAACCAATATCTAGAAGTGTTGAGAGCACAAACCAATATATGGGAGAGTGGAGCGAACAAACCAATATCTGGGAGAGTGGAGAGCACAAACCAATATCTAGAAGTGTTGAGAGCACAAACCAATATCTAGGAGAGTGGAGAGCACAAACCAATATCTAGAAGTGTTGAGAGCACAAACCAATATCTAGGAGAGTTGAGAGCACAAACCAATATCTGGGAGAGTGGAGAGCACAAACCAATATCTGGAAGAGCTGACAGCACAAACCAATATCCTGAAGAGCTGAGAGCACAAACTAATATCTGGAAGAGCTCAGACTTCATACCAATATCTGAAAAAGCTGACACTTCAAACCAATATCTGGAAGAGTTGAGAGCACAAACCAACATCTAGAAGAGTTGAAAGCACAAGCCAATATCTGGAAAAGTTGAGAGCATAAAGCAATATCTGGGAGAGTTGAGACAAAAAACAAATATCTGGAAGAGTTGAGAGCACAAACCAACATCTGGAAGAGTTGAGAGCATAAAGCAATATCTGGGAGAGTTGAGACACAACCCAATATCTGGAAGAGTTGAGAGCATAAAGCAATATCTGGGAGAGTTGAGACACAAACCAATATCTGGAAGAGATGAGAGCACAAACCAATATCTGGAAGAGTTGAGAGCATAAAGCAATATCTGGGAGAGTTGAGACAGAAACCAATATCTGGAAGACATGAGAGCATAAAGCAATATCTGGGAGAGTTGAGACACAAACCAATATCTGGAAGAGTTGAGAGCATAAATCAATATCTGGAAGAGTTGAGACACCAAACCAATATCTGGAAGAGTTGAGAGCACACAGCAATATCTGGAGGAGTTGAGAGCACAAACCAATATCTGGAAGAGTTGAGACATAAACCAATATCTGGAAGAGTTGAGACACCAAATCAATATCTGGAAGAGTTGAGAGCACACGGCAATATCTGGAGGAGTTGAGAGCATAAATCAATATCTGGAAGAGTTGAGACATAAACCAATATCTGGAAGAGTTGAGAGCACAAATCAATATCTGGAGGAGTTGAGAGCATAAAGCAATATCTGGAAGAGTTGAGACACCAAACCAATATCTGGAAGAGTTGAGAGCATAAAGCAATATCTGGGAGAGTTGAGACACCAAACCAATATCGGGAAGAGTTGAGAGCACAAACCAATATCTGGAGGAGTTGAGAGCATAAAGCAATATCTGGAAGAGTTGAGACACCAAACCAATATCTGGAAGAGTTGAGAGCACAAACCAATATCTGGAGGAGTTGAGAGCATAAAGCAATATCGGGAAGAGTTGAGACACAAACCAATATCTGGAAGAGTTGAGAGCATAAACCAATATCTGGAGGAGTTGAGAGCATAAAGCAATATCGGGAAGAGTTGAGACAAACCAATATCTGGAAGAGTTGAGAGCACAAACCAATATCTGGAGGAGTTGAGAGCATAAAGCAATATCGGAAAGAGTTGAGACACAAACCAATATCTGGAAGAGTTGAGAGCACAAACCAATATCTGGAGGAGTTGAGAGCATAAAGCAATATCGGAAAGAGTTGAGAGCACAAACCAATATCTGGAGGAGTTGAGAGCATAAAGCAATATCTGGAAGAGTTGAGACACAAACCAATATCTGGAGGAGTTGAGAGCATAAAGCAATATCTGGAAGAGTTGAGACACAAACCAATATCTGGAAGAGTTGAGAGCATAAAGCAATATCTGGAAGAGTTGAGACACAAACCAATATCTGGTGGAGTTGAGAGCATAAAGCAATATCGGCAAGAGTTGAGACACAAACGAATATCTGGAAGAGTTGAGAGCATAAAGCAATATCTGGAAGAGTTGAGACAGACCAATATCTGGAAGAGTTGAGAGCATTAATCAATATCTGGAAGAGTTGAGACACAGACCAATATCTGGAAGAGTTGAGACACAAACGAATATAGGGAAGAGTTGAGAGCATAAACCAACATCTGGAAGAGCTGAGACTTCAAACCAAAATATCTCAAACTAGAGCTCAGAGCACAAACACGATACTGTACGAGCTACGCATAGTATTGAGGAGTTGACTTCAGACCAAAATCGGGAGGAGCCCAGAGTACAAATCAATATCCTGAGTGTACAATATCCATGTGAAAGATCATTAACGAGGGCGTCACACAATCGAGCAGAAACATCTCGAGTTTCAACCAAAGAATGGCCTCCATCAGGAGATATGCAAACAAAGGATATAAACATGCCCATGTGTGTATCATAATGCATTTTGCTAATGAATACATTTAGCAGTTGACACATATGGCTCCTCCAAAGGAATAATAACTTTTACATCACATTGAAGGAAAAATTTAAATGCAAAATATATATATATATATCTTTTTTGCAAAGTGTAAACATTCAAGGTCAGGCTCAACAGAAACTTTCATTCGTTACGACCGAACAAACATCTGGATTACTCTGGTGTTCCGTTGATGTGACATCTGTTAAATCGACGAGGATCTGCGCACACAATTCACTTTGTAACCTCTGTTCCACTCAGACATTAAGTATAGCAAACATTCCAACAGAAAAAAGATCAGGCAGATGTATAAATTAGAGAGACAACTACGCGTCCTATCACAACACCAGCAGCTACGTAATTGCCATGAGTGTAATTGCTGTTGGTGCCACATTCAAAGGCTTTTCTATTGAAAGCACAACAAGGAGGCTATTGCTGAGATTTAACTTCTTTTATTCACTCCCACACGTTATTGAACAACATATTGTATCATATCGACGGAAATTCCACATCAGGGGTTGCCAGTTGGCAAACGGGCTGAAAGAGAATGGAACAGTTGAAGCAAATTAAGTATCATCAAGTTGAGAGTTGCAGCTCCTCTTGAAGAGGAAATTAAGTACATTAGCACTTATGTTCGGTTCTTTAAGAGGCTTCACAACATTAGCAAGCAGTAGGGAAATGCTTTATTGAAGCTTTTCGGACATTTCTGCTTAGTTTTAAATTTTATGTGCCTTCTCCCAATCAAACCGTTTTGGAATGAGCGCCGAACTAGGAATGAAAGAACGGTTTGTTAAAACTTTGGTCATTCGTTTGCTTGTGTGCAAGTGGCTGCTGGTTTGCAACATTTCTGAGAGCATGGCTGGGCTGTTAATGTCTGACATCGCGTTGGCTGATGCAGTGCCCCCTGTAGGTCAGAACAATAATTGCCCTGCGATGCGAAGCGAAAAGCGGGGTTAAGCGATGGGGTGCATACATCCATATGTACGTATGTCTGTATTTAAAAAATTAATTTTCTCTGCAATTCTTGACCCGATTGACAAAAAAAATTTCGCCATAGTATGCATCTACTCATGTGTAATTTTTAGTGAGAATTATGATGTAATAGGTCACATGGTACTGACACCATCTTGAAAAAAACCCCCCAAAAATTTGGACCTCTATATCTCCGAAACCGCACCATGGAAAAAATTGAAACATAACTCATTGTCAAATACTCCCCATGGGGAATAACATATGTTAATGATGATGTTGAAGGAGCAGCGCTCCTGCTTGAGACGGACGAAGTGACGGACAAGACACAAACTCGTCCGAGAAGATGTTTATTGTATAATCATCTCAGGAACTCTGAAAGCCCGTTTATCGGGTTCGCATATATATATCCAAACCAAAAAGCATACATCAGAACCAAAGCCCCGCCTCTCAGGCGAGGCACGCTTTGGTGGTCATGTGACCGACAGGTGCAAAGGATTATAACCTCGGCGCCGCGGGTTGGCCGCCGGTTACGTCACCGGCTTGGGCCAGGAGATTCTGTTGCTGGTCTCAAGCTTTGGGGGACCCATGGGTCGCTACACACGCCCCCCCAGAATCGACTTGGTCCAGGAAGGTCAACCAGAGGGGGGTCCGGATGACCCGACTGAAACGACCCCTGGTTGGTCGCGGGGGGGGGGGGGGGGGTCCGGTGTGGTGGTGGGTGGCCGGACGGGGGGTGCAGTGGACGGGGTGTGGCCGCGCCGCGGTGGGAGAGCCAGCCGTGGCGGCTGGCCGACGTCCATGTGGGCCGGCTTGAGGCGGTCCACCGACATCCGGTCCGCCCGGCCGCCGATGCTGACGACGAAGGACTTGTTGTCCCGTCGTAGGACCCGGAAGGGTCCGTCGTATGGTGGCCGGAGCGGCCCCCGGTGCGCGTCGTGGCGCACAAAGACGTACTCCGCCGTGCGGAGTGCTGGGGGGACGTAGGATTGGGGGTTGCCGTGGCGGGACGTGGGCACCGGGGCGAAACGTTGGGCGGCCTCCTGGAAGTCCATGCGCTGGCGCGCGGTGGACCAGGGGCTGGTGGCGTCGGGCACGAACTCGCCCGGGACGCGGAGGGCCTGGCCGTACACCAGCTCGGCGGTGGATGCCTGGAGGTCCTCTTTTGGAGCCGTGCGGAGGCCCAAAAGGACCCACGGGAGCCGGTCGGCCCAGCCGTCGTCCTGGAGGCCGGCCATGAGTGCGGCCTTCATGGAGCGGTGGAACCGCTCGCACAACCCGTTGGCCTGGGGGTGGTAGGCCGTGGTGCGGTGCAGGGTAACGCCCAACGTGCGGGCGACCGCGCCCCACAGTTCGGACATGAACTGTGGGCCGCGGTCCGACGAGATGTCCGCCGGTGCGCCGAAACGCGCGACCCAGGTGGCGATGAACGCCTGGGCCACGTCGGCAGTGGTGGTGGAGGCGAGGGGCACGGCCTCTGGCCACCTGGTGGTCCTGTCCACCATGGTAAGCAGGTGGGTGAACCCCTGCGATGGGGGCAGGGGACCCACCAGGTCCACGTGGACGTGGTCGAAACGTCGCTCGGGCACGGTGAAAGGAGCCAGCGGAGCCTGGGTGTGACGGTGGACCTTGGCCCGCTGGCAGGGTGTGCAGGCGTTGGCCCAGTCGCGGACGTCCCGTCGCAACCCGTGCCAGACGAAATGTGCCGACACCAGCCTCTGGGACGCCTTCCGGCCCGGGTGTGAGAGGCCGTGGAGCGAAGCAAAAATGCAACGCCGCCAGGTGACCGGCACAACGGGGCGAGGTCGGCCTTGGGAGACGTCACAAAGCAGGACCGTGTCCGCGAAGGGGACGTCAGCCAAGCGGAGGCCCGTGTCCGCCACCCGGAGCGCCTGCACCGTGCCGTCGGTAGCCTGGTCCGTCGCCATCAGGGCGAAATCGACGCCGAGGTGTACGGCATTGGCGCCAGCTCGAGAAAGGCAGTCGGCCACGGCGTTGTCCTTTCCGGCGACGTGCCGGATGTCCATGGTGTATTCCGACACGGCGGAGAGGTGGCGCTGCTGGCGGGCCGACCACGGCTCCGTGACCTTAGCCATGGCGAAAATCAATGGCTTGTGGTCGACAAAGGCCGTAAACGGGCGGCCCTCCAGGAGGTGGCGAAAATGGCGGACGGCCAGGTACAGCCCGAGGAGCTCGCGGTCGAAAGTGCTGTACTTCAACTCGTTGGGCAGGAGTTGCCGGCTGAAGAACGCGAGCGGCTGCCAGGCCCCGTTTACCCATTGCTCATGAACCGCGCCCACGGCGTAGTCGGAGGCGTCCGTGGTGAGGGCGATGGGAGCATGGGGTACCGGGTGGGCCAGCAGCGTGGCGTTGGCGAGGGCCCGTTTCGCGCCGGTGAAAGCAGCGTCCATGTCCGTGGACCAGACGACGTCGCGCTTCACCGGCTGGCCGCGGAGGGCGGTGTACAAGGGCCGCATGAGTTGCGCAGCTCGAGGCACGAAGCGGTGGTAAAAGTTCACCATCCCGAGGAACTCCTGCAGCGCCTTGACGGAGCGGGGGCGCGGGAAAGCGGCGATGGTCTCGACTTTGGCCGGTAGCGGTACGGCGCCGTTCCGGGTGATGTGGTGGCCCAAAAAGTCGATCGTCGCCGCACCAAAGTGACATTTGGCCAGGTTGATGATCAAGCCGTGCTCGCTGAGGCAGCCGAACAGCGTCCGGAGGTGGAGGAGGTGCTCGGCTCTGGACGTGCTGGCGACGAGGATGTCGTCCAGGTAGGTAAAGAGGAATGGCAAGTCGCGCAGCACGCCGTCCATCAGGCGCTGGAACGCCTGTGCCGCGTTTTTGAGGCCGAAGGGCATCCGGAGGAATTCGAAGAGACCGAAAGGTGTAATAACGGCCGTCTTCGGGATGTCGGCCGGGCGGACGGGCACCTGGTGGTACCCCCGAATCAGGTCCACTTTTGAAAAAATGGTCCGCCCCGCCAACCGGGCGGAAAAATCCTGGATGTGCGGGACGGGGTACCTGTCGGGGGTAGTGGCATCGTTGAGGCAGCGGTAGTCGCCGCATGGCCGCCATCCGCCCCCCGGCTTCGGGACGATGTGCAGCGGCGAGGCCCAGGCGCTGTCGGAGCGCCGCACGATGCCGAGGCGCTCCAGCGCGGTGAACTCGGCCTTGGCGACGGCGAGTTTGGCTGGGTCAAGACGGCGAGCTCGGGCGTACACCAGCAGGCCCGTAGTGGGAATGTGATGCTCGATGCCGTGACGCACCGCGACGGCCGAAAACGTCGGTCGCGTGAGGGCCGGGAACTCTGCGACGAGACGCGCGAAGTCGTCTGCCAACGGGAGGACCCAGGGAAGCTCGGTGGGCGCGGAATGGCTCAAGGCGCACGCCAGCGAGCTGAAAGTTTTGGCGTTGACGAGACGCCGACGTTTAACGTCGACCAGCAGCCCATGGGCGCAAAGGAAATCGGCCCCGAGCAAAGCCATGGGGACGTCCGCCGTCACGAACTCCCAGCGAAAGAGCTGGCTGCCGAAGCGGAGGGCGACGGTGCATGGGCCGAAGGTGCGGATGGCGGAGCCGTTGGCTGCGATTAAGGAGGGGCCACAAATGGCGGCCCGCCTGTCCTCCGCCGAAGTGGGAATGACGCTCAGCTGAGCACCGGTGTCACAGAGAAAACGCCGCCCCGACGCTTGGTCCGCGATGAATAGCAGGTTTCCGGAACGGCCGGCACTCATGGCTGGTATTGAGCGCCGGCCCGACCGTTTCCCGACTTGCCGAACGTGCACGGGGGTTGACATGATCGGGCCTGCCGCCCGAACCTGGCGTGGAAATAACACCAGGCCGGGTCTGGCGGGGGCTCCGGCCGACGCGTCGGGACCGGGCGACGCGGCGTCGCCGCTGCCAGTCGTGCCGGACCGGCGGCCTCCGGGAAGGAAGCTGCGTTAATGGCGCCGCGGGCGCCGACTGGGCGGCGGGCGGGCTCCCGGCAGCCACCCCGACGAGCTGGCTTGCCGCTCCGACGAGTTGGCTTGCCGAATCGATCTCGTCGGCCTCCCTGGCGAGGTCGCGGGGGTTCGTGATGGTCGTGCTTGCCAGGGCGACCCGGACCTGGCGGAGAAAAAGCTCTTGGAAAAGGAAATCCGAGGGATGCTCGCCAAACAATGTGAGCATGTAGTCCATACGTTCGGACGGGCGCGTATCGCCGAGCTCAGTAAGGTCGA
Source organism: Myxine glutinosa (assembly GCF_964187855.1). Lineage (NCBI taxonomy): Eukaryota > Metazoa > Chordata > Myxini > Myxiniformes > Myxinidae > Myxine > Myxine glutinosa. The sequence goes on along the minus strand of NC_136265.1, from coordinate 142,425,112 downwards.
GCAGGCGTCGTGCGCGTTCAGCTGGGGAGAGGGCGAAAGCGCCCAGAAGAAGTGCCTTGATGGCGTCGTACTTGCCGTCAGCGGGCAGGCTCTGGAGGAGGCTCAGGCAGCGGGCGGCGGTCACGGAGCCGAGCGCGGCGACCACGTAATGGTATTTCGTGGTGTCCTCCGTAATGCCACGCAGGGCGAACTGGGAGTCCGCCTGAGCGAACCAGACGGCGGCATGTGCTTCCCAGAAAGTGGGCAGTTTGAGGGACACTGCCGTGTCCATCGCGTGTCGTAAACTCGGGGTCACCAGTGAAGGAGCAGCGCTCCTGCTTGAGACGGACGAAGTGACGGACAAGACACAAACTCGTCCGAGAAGATGTTTATTGTATAATCATCTCGGGAACTCTGAAAGCCCGTTTATCGGGTTCGCATATATATATCCAAACCAAAAAGCATACATCAGAACCAAAGCCCCGCCTCTCAGGCGAGGCACGCTTTGGTGGTCATGTGACCGACAGGTGCAAAGGATTATAACCTCGGCGCCGCGGTTTGGCCGCCGGTTACGTCACCGGCTTGGGCCAGGAGATTCTGTTGCTGGTCTCGAGCTTTGGGGGACCCATGGGTCGCTACAATGTCATAGGTGCCTTCATTATGACATCATAATTCGACAAGTGCAATGCTTGATCTGATCAGTATGAAAATTGTGAGGGTCATCTCGAGATAATTTCGTCAACAGAATTAAATTGATGACATCATAAGTCAGGTGGTTCGGCAACCATGCTGGATTAAACATTTAAAAAACTTCAAAAGTCATCTCCAGAATGGCTGACCAGATCGATGCAAAGCTTCATGCACATGATCTCCTAGCCTTGGGGAATATATGGTGTCCAATGATAAACCACAGGTCACATGCTCTGGCAGCCACATTGGATTTAACCTAAAACCTTTAAAAACCTTCTTCTCCAGAACGGCTGGACAGATCTAGGGGAACCTTCACACAAATGTTCCTCAAGCCCTTGGATACCATGGTGTTCACAAATAAATCATACGTCACATGGTCTGGAAGCCATGGTGGAGCAAAGGAAAAAAATTAACATTTATTTGAAACAGCTGAAGCTATCGAAGCAAAACTTTCCAAATATCATCCAACACGATTGCTGCATATAGTGTGAAAATGATGACGTCATGGGTCATGTGGTTGGGTAGCCATATTGGATCGAAGCAAAAATCTTTGACAATATTCTACTCTGAAAATGCTTAACCAAACAATGCAAAACTACACCGAATTGATCAACTACCCATGGGAAATATAGTTTGATAAAAGTGACGCCACCAGTCACGGGTCTGATAGCCATATTGGATCAAAGAAAAAAATCCTTTAAAAAACAGAAGAGTTGTTGAAGAGAAGAAAAACAGAAGTTAAAAAAACATCTTCCAGATGTTGGCACCAAGTCCTTCTCAAGACTGCTTGGAGTAATTATTCTATGATAATTCTGGTCTTCATTAATGATCTCTCCGACTCTCTGGAAAATCCTCTCCATCTCTTTGCTGATGACTCCACTCTGCCGCTCCATATCTCAACCCTCACATCGGCAGGCAGCAGCCTCCTCACTCTCTGCAGACCTAGACAATATCACAAACTGGTCAAACAAGTGGAACATGTCTTTCAATCCTGACAAATCTCACACTCTCACTTCGTCTCTCCAAAACGACCGTCTGGAAAACCCTCCCATCTACTTTCTTAACAATCCTCTCGAGGAAGTTCTGTCACTCAAGCTTTTGGGTCTCACTATCACCCATGATCTTTCCTGGGAAAACCACATTTTCAAGCTGGCCTCAAAAGCCAGTCGCCGACTGGGCATCCTTCGTCACGCGAAGTCCTTCCTTGGCACTTTTGAGCTCCTCACCACATACAAGGCTTTCATCCGCAGCTCAATGGAATACTGTTCCCCCCTCTGGGCCGGTGCTCCTGCCTCCCACCTAGCTCGGCTTGACGCTGTAGAAACCAAAGCATTCAAAATCATTGGAATCTCCCGCGATGAACCTGATTCCAAGGGCCTTTCTCTCTCTCACAGCAGGCAGGTTGGTGGTCTTTCTGTCTTCTACCGGCTCCTCTCCGGCCTTGCTCCCCCCCCCCCCCCCCCCTGCTCTGTCTGTGCTCTGTCCCCCAAATATTCCTGCAGGACACACAAGATCTACCAGAAACCCTCTTCTGGTGAAACTGCCAAAATCAAGACTCTCTGCTCACCTTCACTCTTTATGGAAAACATTGAAACAGATAACGGAGGAATAAACGTTAAATAAATGGGGCATCTGGAAAAGATCATTTGGAGACACAAACAGAGGAAAGGAGGACGATCTCCACTATAAAAAAGCAACGCATATCAAATCACACAATGCATTATGTAACACCTACTGCTAAACATTCACTTTAAGGAAATAACTACATCATATTAAACGTTATTAACCCATTACGAATCATTTCCACAACACTACCCCATCTTCCTCTTCAGTCTCTCTGAGTCTGCCCTCAGAGGATGTGGGATGGGAGTAGCGGGGATGGGCAGCATCGGACATGGTTCCACATATCAAACAAGATTACTCCCCACCCTAATCTAGAATCACACATGTACAAGAAAATCAAAAACTTCAATTGCAATCTCAAAGCTAATATGTCGCTCCACTATGGCTACACATTCATCATTATGCGCATACTTAAACTACTACATTCAGATACATTTTAAGAAATAATGTGTGTTTGTGAAGGGCCGATGTACAGGGAGGCCTCTTCTTCTTTCACTATGGAGTTTTTGAAGTCTGTGGGCCCTACTACCTGACATCAGACACTTTCCTGATGCTGTCTATTGGGGCCCTGGGTCCCGGCACTTTACATTTCTGGCAGATCGCAGAGCCTTCTCAACACCCAGTGCTTACCCACGGTGTTCTTGATGGCCAGGAGGGCCTAGAAAATTGCACAAAGGGGGCCCACTAGCCTCTCAACAAGGTGGGTCTTTGGCCCCCGTGGCACACAAGCAAAATCTTAATGGCCCATGTGGCCTTCAAACAGGTGCGTGGGTCTACTGACCTTTACGTCCCATGAACAACGAAGTGTGGCGACAGGTGGGCAAACAGGCCGGCAGGTGGCATAGCTCACAGCAAGAATGACAGTGCAGCAGGTGAGTGGCAAGTGGCAAAGCAAGGCATGTGGCAAAACAAGGTGGCAGGTGTGGCAAAGACGACAGGTAAAACTACAGGCAGGTGAGTGGCCGGCAGATGGCAAGAGAGCCAGCATCAGTTTGAGAGGTGGCAAAGGGTATAAGCTGACCTCAGATGTCATGTTGGTGGTAGTAGGAGTGTGGTGACAGCAGGTAGGATGGGCAGCTCTGGTCTTAATCTCTCCTTCTCTAACTTCCCCGCTAATCCCTCTACTCTAACTCTAGCTCCTGCCTTCCCCAAATCCCTCTCAACACTAAGCTATCCTTCCTGGGGGCCCACTAATCTGTCCAAATATACTACCTCCCAGTTGGAGTATCGAGACACTTGTGATGATTTAGAGGTTGATAGTGAAGTGGTCTCACTCTGTCTGGCTTACAGACTGCAAATAATGTTTTCACAGGCATTCACAGAGGCTTGCAGCAATGGTGTGATGGAGAAAGCATCCCTATTCTGTCCTAACAAGTTCACAAACATTATTCTCACTTAATGTTTAACACAAAAATGATTTCCCACTAGTGTGGTTCTAGGCATCCGATTTACCGGTCACCTCATATGCTGGTGAATTTTAGTCTTACCCCTGACCTTTGTCAGCTCGGGCTACACCCCTGACCTTTCACCCGAAGCCGTTGCACCATCTCATGGCTGGACAATGTGGCTCCATTTGCATGTCGCAGCCTGCATTCCATTACTTGAGGACTCTGTAGAGTGGGGCCATCCCCCCTTCCCTCCCCTTCCACCCTTCTCCCCCCTTCCCCCCCCCCCCCCCCCCTCTGCTGAAGTACCCCACTAGGTGCCAAATTCTGAGCTCGCCGGGTAGTGCTTTCCCTTCCGATGGCACACAAGTCCTCTCCTAATCAACTGGAGCCTCGCTAACTATACCTCGGGTAAGCTCTGAATCTTCCTCGGCAGAGATTTACTTTCACTCCATTCGCACCCTCATTCACACATGTTCACTTGGGCTTCTTGCCCCAAAACTTTCACCTTACACCCATACGGTAGACTGTGGTACTCGCCCTGCTTCACTATCCCCATCCTTCCTTTAGCTCATGCAATCCCCATCGTCCCTTACACTAGGTATGGTCTCATTTATCTGAGGTCTCTAAGCTAACTAGGTCCTTGCGAAATGTTATCCATCACCTCCCTTCCATGTCTGTCAGAGCCCCCACATGCAGACACTCAATCACTTCCAGCAGGCTGCAGTGTCAGCCTCCTCACTTACGGTAGCCGGGCGCCACACCGACAGATGAGCCCTCACATCCCGGTCCGGTATGGCCTGGATAAAACGGTACAATTAATACTAGGCTCTATTGAGTGTGTGCTACCATGTCTTGGTGTGCGATCCATACTGGATGGCGAATATTGTACGCCGATTCCACTGTCGATTTTCCTGCTTTCCGTTTTCACACCACGAGCTGAACTTTAACCAGCTTGCTCTGCTGTTGTATGCCAACGCAGCTCTTTAGGGCTGAAATGAGGCCTATCAATGATGCCGGCCCATCGGGCATGCGCTGACCTGCGTAGCTGAGCTTTAACCAGCTCACTCTGCTGTTGTATGCCAACACAGCTCTTTAGGGCTGAAATTAGGCCTATCAATGATGCCGGCCCATCGGGCATGCGCTGAGCTGCGTAGCACTGCCACTAGATGCACCCTGCCTTCGTTGGAACTCCAGCCGGTCCTCACACTACACAGTGAAATTGCGCTAAGAATGCCCCATAACGCACTTCCCATTTTACAGCGCTAGGGGAACTGCTCGGGTCCTTGTGAGACCGACGCTAGGACTCAACCTCTCCAGGCTCCCTGACTCCTCCATAGGCAGAGACTCCGATCCATATATCTCTGGCTAACAGTCACCAGCCCCTCATATGCTACACTCTTTGCAACAGCTGTTTGTCATCAGCCAGCAGGTTCGCTCTGTTGTAATGGCCTTTTCTTGAGCTCTCTTCAGGGTATAACGGCTGGTCCTCCTGCCCTCTGTGGTAAATTGGGATGCCGTTTAGCACACCCGATTCATTTTCCCACCAATCCGGCATGCAAGGCTTGGTGAGTGCTTTAGAGAAAGCATTTAAACAGATAACAGAGGAAGCACCATTAAATAAATGGGGCATCCTAGAAAGAACATTTAGAGACAAACAGAAGGGAGGACGATCTCTGTTATAAAAGAGCGATGCATATCTAATCACACATTTAATTACGTGACGCATACGCTAAACATTCACTTTAAGGAAATAACTATGCTATATTAAACGTTAATAACCCACTTGGAATCATTTCCACAACAATATATCAATTACTTCCACCACCGAAGGTGGACTGAGGTTATGTATTCAACCCTGTCTTGTTTGTTTGTCTGGTTGGGTGAGTGTGAGCAGGCTTGCCTGTGAGCAGGATATCTTAAACAGTTGTGGACGGATTCAGACGATATTTCGTGGACAGGTTGGGTGAGTGACGAGGACAAATTGATTCAACTTTCGTGAAGAACCGGATCCGTATGTGGATGCGCGAATTATTTAATTTGTCAGTGATTCTTCACCATTGAGAGATGGGCCAAAAACGATACATGGCAGGATATCTCAAAAAGTTGTGGACGAGTTAGGACAAAATTTGGTGGATGATTTGGTTAGACGACAAGAACAAGCTGATTCGACTTTGGTTCAGGTTGGATCCAGATACGTCCCATCAGTGGGATACAAAACGTAAACTGTTTAACCTGGCGGAGGGGTTGCGCTCGACAGCGTGCCGTTCGAGTTGTGATTGAGATGCACAATTTGTAAAGACAAATGGCAGTAGCGAATTTATGTGCAGAGAATGACCATGGATTCAATTTGGGAAGTTTTAGGCCATATTCCTCCTGCCAAATAGCATTCATTTGTGGAAGTTCAAGATAGCAAAGAACCTTTCGAAAGCAGCAGGCCATTGCGTGGCAGCACCCTGGTCACCTGTAATACGTACTTCCACAGTGAATGGAATGGCAAACCAGTCAACACTATACATTCTGTGATTTAACCACTTAATGTCCTGTCACGAAGGATGTCGAATCGATGATGGCTGCCACTCTGGTTTTTGGCCCACTGGTGCTTTCACATATATGGGAATAAAGGGGGAAGGTGGTGAGTCAAAAAATCCAACATTTTCATGGATATAATATTTAAATGGCCAACAAAAATTATGAATTTATATGAAGAACAACAAAAAATAATAAGTAAACAACAAAACATATTAGTGATGCCCACACCCAAGCCAAAATGTTCACTACCTCGGGATGCCATATCCACAAATCTGCTGTTCCATCTGTCCATCCCAAATCCCAGCATGAAACGCATACCCGAAATGTGACCATCCCAGTGGCACCATTGAACGGAAATAAAAAAATTTACAGAAAAATAACAAACTTCCACAATATAACACGAGTTCCCTTACAAGGAACATCAACACAGGCGGAAGCAAATATATCCAATGAGCTTGTGCAATGGTTGCCAACATATGGTTGTTAGTCCGTGTTCTATCCCAAAATTATCAGTATCACGCAAGAACCACCTTTAGAGGCCATTCCCCCCCGCAGAGCAGGGGTTGGCCTTTTTCGGGCACCTTGGTCCCCTTTTCGGAGCAATGTTTTATGGCCGGATGTCCTTCCTGCCGCCAACCCCATTAGTCGCCTCTTGCGACACACAGGAAATTACCAGCAAGCTGGTACTCCATTTGCCGACCTCGGAAGGATGACAGGCTGAGTCAACCCCCCTGGCGTTAATTCAGCGATCGACCGGGATTCAAACCCAGGATCCTCCGATCCCAAGCCGGCACCCTTACTGCTAAGACAACACCAGGCTTATCAGTATCACGCAAGGTACCATTTTAAAAGTCTTTGGTATGACTCGGCCCGGATTCGAACCGCCAACTCCCAGACACAGAACTGACACTCCAGTAAATGACACCACCTAGTCTGGTATTCAGGTTGTGCAGGTACTTCATAACACCAAAAGTATAATCCTGTGAAGGACGATTTAACAAAATTCAGCATTCCATTTACTGGACGTGGATGGAGAGACTTTGAAATCACCAATTTACTGATGGAAAGATGTAATCTGATGCAATCCCTCCTTGAGGAAACCAAAATAGGCTACGGTGATGGTTAACAGACTCTACCTTTGACCGATACAGGTGATTTAAGATTTCTCGAGGCAGACGGCTTGATGTCCCTTTTCCAAGGACCATCACCGGAATGTCAGTTTTGGTCACAATGCTATCCATTGGTATCCGACATAACACTTTGAGCTGTCCTGCTGAAGATGATAACTGTGCAAGTTAACCAGAGAGCTGCATTCAAAGTACACAAGGTTAATGTCTGTATGTGGAGGCCATACCCCGTTTTCAAGTTGCGCAGCGCGTCCTGCACTGACGGCTGGTTGTAGTTGGACATGTAGCTGTGCATCTCCGGGTAGTTGTTGCGAATATTGCGCTCTGTGCTGCCGTTGGGGACGGTCCCAAACCGTAGGGGTGGATATTGTTGATTTGGCTTCTGAAACTGAGAACAGGTTCCACGCTTACCCTGAAACCCTCAGAGTACAAAAAAAAAAAAAAAAATCACATCATGCTCAAAGGAGATCATCGAGCATCGTTTAGGTCATTCAGGTCTTACTCAAAAAGCATGACACAAAGTCACAACACGTATCCTGTTTCTTATCAATCCTGAAAACCCCATTTTTTCCACATAAAACACAGAATGCATCCATCCAGGAAATGCAAAAACAGTGCCACACAATCTAAAATGAAAACCTTATTCATATTCAGCATCCTCCCCTGGTCCACACCCACTCAAACAGCAGGTGCATCAGAACCCTACCCACTGTGTTTCTAACCCTTTCAGGCGCAGGTCAGGCATTTTATACTGGCCAGAGATTTCGGACAAAACCAGCAGACTCTCACTAACACGAAATTTTCACGAAATCTTCATTTTTTATGTCACATCCCATAGTGTGAGTTTGATGGCTCATAGATCGTGTGGTGTTGTCACAATTCTTTCATGAACCGGCTGGTCAGACTGGAGCTCTTTAGGGCAGGAATCATTTAATTTGTTCAGGGTGTTGGCACCCAATGGCCGACCCTTTTTGAAAAAGAAAACCGGTTGGGATCTTCACTGTCCACCAGCAATCGATGCCAACGGTTGATGGTACTACAGCTGCTACTACTCCTACATGCCCAGCCGAGAGGTGTAGCGACCCCCTTGGGGGAGAGGGGTGGGTTGACTCTTTTGCACTTTGTTCCCTTAGGACAGGGGGAACGCGTAGTCGATGGGGCACCCAGCTTAACGTGTGTCCGAGGGCGAAAGCCGTGTCTGCAAATCACCGATCCGAAAGTATAGTATTTGGTCGGTACGCAAATCCAGGCGAGACAGCTCAACCTCTGCGTCATCCGGTCGCACTCAAAATTTTTGCAAAAGAACATAAATGCATAGAATAAATAAAATAAACACCATTTCAAACCGGGGCAATTGCAACAATGCAACCACTTTGGAATGGTAACTATAGTTACTAATAAATGAGTTGACAGTCGAGTTCAAGTCTTTCCAATGCTTCTCGGCTGTGCGGGATGTGTGCTGGAAGCGGATGCGAAAATGAGGCTATTTTAGGTTGAGCTGACAATCTTACCATGTTTCTGGCTAGAAACAAGTAATTAGCATTTTCACAAGCCTACGCTCAAGAAAGTTTGATGCCAATGCAGTGCGGCCTCGCTATAACACGCCATAGCAGTTAAAAATATCACTGCCTTGTGGCTGCATCGGATGCGTGTGCTGGATAAAAGAACATCATCCGACTTCTCCCCGGGCAGGGTGGTGCATCAATGATTACATTGTCCCTCGGAGGAGACCCGTGACATCTGCTATGACATGTGATTGAAGGCGCTAAAGATTACGCGGCAGTGCGTATTGGAAAAGGGGTGGCCATTGTGGGCCCACACTTCAATCTCCTGTTTCTTGGTTACACCCGGAGACGAGACGGGCACGACAGGGTGGTAACGCGCACTGAAACACCATGATGGCCAAATGCCAATGTAATGGCCCCACTGCCTACATTCAAGGGAACGCAACTAGTGTCTATGTGGACTATGCTCGTCTGAGTCGATGCTGGGAGAGCAGAATTTTTTGAGTCTGGAAGACCTGCCACAAAATTTTTTTGTATTCAAGCTAATGAAATAGCAATGTTAACACATTTTCTTCTCGGAATAGTTGGCAGATTGGCGGAATAGTACTGCCAAAATCTAGGCTCTCTGCTCACCTTCACTGTTTCATTCCTCTTTTCTCCCGCCTCTGGAACAAACTCGCTCACTCCCTTCAATCCCACTCCTCCCTCCAGGTCTTTAAAACAGCTGTTCACCACCATCTCTTATCTTCCCCCATCCAAAACCTTGATCTTTTCTACCCCTGCTAATTCACCCCAGATACAGTCTTTTGAAATACCAACTTCTTTCCTGGAAGTCCTTGCAGTGTCCATGTGTTTTATACCTCTCCCACCTCCCCCAAGCCCTCTCCCTCCCACAGATCTCCCGATGTCCCTGCTCTCAAATGTTGTGTTTGTGCTTCCCCTTCTCTCCCCATCTTGTCTACCGCTCCCCTTATTATATGTTTTGTGTGTCTGTTTGACTTTTTGTGTGATTAATGTTAGCTTTTTCACGAGCCTCGATCTTGTATTAAGAAAAAAAAAAAAGAGGATCTTTACAGAGAGGAGAGAGAAAAGTATTTTGCAGTAAAGGGACATTCCATGCATGCTTAATACAGAGCCCAACACCTTCAAATTACGTGGGCAACATCTAATAATGGGACGGAAGTCACCATGCAACAGTAGCTGACCTTCTTGTCACTGAGCCCTGACACTTGGTCGATGTATTCCTCCTGGATCATGAATGCGGCGAGATTGGCTGTATAGCTGGCCAAGAAGATGACGGCAAAAAAGGCCCACACAAGGACCATGATCTTGCTGGATGTTCCTCGTGGGTTCTCAACGGGAACGGAGTTGTTGAAAACAAGAGCCCACAGCAGCCATATGCACTTGCCAATGGTGAATGTCGGTCCGCCATGAGCTGGGGAAAGGGAAAAGCTACGTGTGCATCAAAGGGAGTTGTATGAATAATGGGAATTGAAATAACCATGGCCTTGTCGGTTTCCGACTCGACAAAAGCTCTTTCTCGCCTCACCGGCTCCGTGCTCGAGGTTCCGGTCGTATCCTTTCGGGCTCACGTACTCAAAAACGAAGACGGCTAGGGCGACCACCGAGAGGCACAGTACGAACATCATGACCCAGACAGCAGCACTGTACGGCTCTGTGGCATACAGGATGTACAGAGAGGAAGCACAGAGATATCACTTAAGGGAACACGATCGATGAGAGGAAGCCACCAACACAAAATGGCCGCTACAGACGTTGCATAAAGCATCGGTTAGCAGGTCATTTGATCATCGATCGAAAAGTAATGTTGCGTGTTAGTGCCGAGCCGAGGTGTGTGGCGAATGCGAGTACCGAGGAAGGCCGATGGAGACACGGTGCCATTGCTGCGGGAAACCATGACGCTGATGCCAGTCTCGACGAAGGGCATGGAGAAGTCGATGACCTCGAGGCGCTCTTCATTGATCGTCAGCGAACCAATGGCCATGTCGGCTCGCTTGTACACAACCTGGTGTACGCGAGGCACGCCGGAGGAATACTGAGAAGGGCGCCTCAGTTTATAAAACCAAGGTGGAATTGAGCACACCTTTATTGATCTAACTCCATCTGATATCATTCTACGGGGCAATAAAACGAATGCATTCCCCCAAGACAAATCTCGAAGCAAACAAAAATAAAGGTAACAGTGACGTGCAAGGCAACCTGTTGGCTGCTGGCACGATGATTGCGTTTGACTAACGGTGCGAGCTTGCTGCCTGTTCCAGGGCAGACACGTGGCCGAGAGCGTGTTCGCCAATTGAAAGCTGTTCCTCGTGAAAAACAAAAGCTGCTGAAACGCCATTCGCCTGGAAGATTAATTGCACGAACGTGTCCCTTCCCTTCAGCAGTTTACTCACTCGAATACTTTGAAAAGCCAATTCCAAGCTTGGCCACGTTCGAGCCATGACTCGACATGCCAGAAGATGTCCGCACGAGCCTCACGACACCTTTCATCCATACTGGCTTTGCCAAAATGGAGTGTCTAATTCATGCTTCTGTATCGGCTTGTATTCATCTCTTTCCACGCTCACGACAGGGAAACTCCCCACGTTTTATGACAATCGTAAATCAAAACGAACATGGGTCGAGCCAAGATGAAAAACCACATCAGGTGTTAATGAAATAAACAATAAGGAAGCTGAGCAATAAGGAAGCTGAGACATGGACAAACCAGCAGTGGATTACTAACTTCTCACTTATATCTTAGTACAGAACGGTGGCACTAACTTCACACGTATCTCTTAGTACAGAACGGTGGCACTAACTTCACACTTATCTCTTAGTACAGAACGGTGGCGCTAACTTCACACTTATCTCTTAGTACAGAACGGTGGCACTAACTTCTCACTTATCTCTTAGTACAGAACGGTGGCACTAACTTCTGACATCTCTTAGTGAAATGCTGTGGCACTAACTTCTCACTTATCTCTTAGTACAGAACGGTGGCACTAACTTCACACTTATCTCTTAGTACAGAATGGTGGCGCTAACTTCACACTTATCTCTTAGTACAGAACGGTGGCACTAACTTCACACTTATCTCTTAGTACAGAACGGTGGCACTAACTTCACACTTATCTCTTAATACAGGACTGTGACACTAACTTCTCATCAATCTCTTAGTACATGACTGTGGCACGAACTTATCACCTATATCTTAGTGCAGAACCATTGCACTAATTTCACACATATCTCTTAGCACAGAACCATTGCACTAACTTCTCACCTATCTCTTAGTACAGACCTGTTGCACTAACTTGTCACCTATGTCAGTACAGAACCATGGCACTAACCTATCACCGATCTCTTAGTGCAGAACAATTGCACTAACCTCTCACCTATCTCATAGTACAGAACCATTGCACTATCCTCTCACCTATATATTAGTAGAGAACTGTGGCACTACCTTCTCACTCGTCTATTATTATCAGAACCGTGGCACTAACTTCTCACTCTCCAATTACCACAGAACCGGACAACTAGCTTCTCAATCGTTTATTAACACAGAAACATGACACTAACATATCACTTGCCTATTCATGCAGATCTGTAGTACTAACTTTTTTCATCTGTTATCAGAGAACCAAAACACAGGCTTCTGACTGACCTATGAATTCAGAACTATGGCACAAACCTCTCTTAACTCTTAGCAAAGAACCATCACACTAACTTATCACTCACCTATTAACGCAGAATCGTTGCACTAACCTCTAACTGGCTTATCAACACAGAATAGTTGCACTAACCTCTCACTGGCTTATGAATGCAGATTGTTGGCACTAACCTCTCAACAATTATTGGAGAATAATGGTACTAACTTCTCACTCACCTATTAATGCAGAACGGTGGTAATAACCTCTCTTAACTCACATATTAATGCAAAGCAGTGGCACTAACTTCTCACTCACCTATGAATGGAGAATGATTACACTAACCTCTTAACCCTTAACATGGAACCATGACACTAACTCCTCACTCAAATATTAATGCAGAACAGAGGCACTAACTTCTCACTCACCTATTCATACAAAACAGTGACACTAACCTATCGTAACGCTTAGCAGAGAGCCATGGCACTAACTTCTCACTCACATATTAACACAGAACAGTGACACTAACTTCTCAATCGCCTATTAATGCAGAACAGTGGTACTAACTTGTCATTAACCTATTAATGGAAAACAGTGACACAAACCTCTCTTAACTCTTATCAGAGAACCATGGCACTAACTTATCACTCACCTATTAATGCAGAAGGGTGGCAGTAACCTCTCTTAACCCTTAGCAGAGAACCACGGCACTAGCTTCTCACTCACCTATTGGCGCAGGACAGTGGCACTAACGTCTTACTCACCTATTAACACAGAACAGTGGTACTAACTTCTCACTGGCCTATTATCAGAGAACTGTAGCACTAACCTCTCATTCATTTATTATCAGAGTACCATGCAACCAGCTTCTCATTCACCTATTAATTCAAAATTGTGGCACAACCTCCTCACTCGCCTATTACCAGAGAACTATGGCACTAACTTCTGACTTGTCTTTATCAGAGAACTGATACGGATTTCTCACCAAGTATCACTGCACAGATATTCACAAATAAGGATTTCATTTAACAAAAACGATTGATTTGTAGAATCAAGGATCATGGACGTGCGCATTTATTGCAATGTTAACTAAGCAACATCATCAACATGTGGACTTGTTTCTGACATAGCAATAACCACAATGACAAGTACTTTGATGAGACCTATGATTATAGCCTGTACCAGAATGTCTCCTGAATGACATATTTCATGTAACACACAGAGTTCTCCTGCTCCTCATATATTTCAGTTATATACGTCTTGCTTTCGATTATGGAGAGGGCAGAGGTGATGAGGAAACCTCATCAACAGTTACAATCAGGAACTCCATGCAAAATCCTTCATCCTTACCTCTCCCACCATGCCATTCCAGAGCCCACGAATCTTCTTGCCGTGCTTGCCGTTGGATACAAGATACAGATCGAAGGAGAATTTGATGGTCTTGGAGAGCTTCTTGAGGATGTCCATGCAGAAACCCTTACAACAACTCTTGACGTATGCGCTCCTTTCGCCAAAGCTGTGGAAACACACAGGAACTAGCTTAATGGGTTGAAAATGGCAATGACGGTCATTGAAGGAGCGCAAGGTGGGTGGCTGGGACTTCAACATAAGAAGGCAATTTTCACCGAATTCTACGGATCTAATCTATGGATGGAGATCCAGCATCGAAGGAGTCCAAACCCAAAATTAATGGGAATGCATTGCCATGGTAAACCTGGATTTTGATTGGTGGAAAACTACCGATACCACATAATCAGCGCAGGACAGCGGAAAGGCCTGTAGATAAAGTCTGCGAACGAGGCGTGTGTTCGTTTCTGGAACACCTTCAACTGCAGCAGGAGCGTTGTTATTTCCAGTTGCATGCAAAGCAACATGATGAGATAGTGAGGCCAATTATAATTTATTCTCCATGTTGCCCAAATCTCCGAGCTCCCAGTCAATGCTCAAAGGCTCTTAAAATCCACCTCCTGCCAACTCAAAGTGGTTTCGTATCGCGAGTCGTCGTCACTCACGGCAGCAGATATTCATTATGAAATCAGCTGAACTTTTGCAATATAACTTGGCGGTGATTGCTTGCGGCAAATGAATTTCCTCCAATCCGAGCAGAGCAATATTACATCGTTAAAATGGCGCACAATTACTCTTCACTCAGCAATGTTTCCGCTCTGGCCTGTGTTCATTTTCAGTGCTTTTGCTGCTCCTGCTGAGCTCCTGAAAAGCCGTCGTGCTGACACATTGAACAGGACCCTGTTTCTGAGGATTGCTTTTGCTAAACCCATCCGGCAGCTCCAATGCCACCCCATGTGTGCACAGTCACCGTGGAAATGGAATGTTTCCCAAACTCAAAAGAAGATTGGCTCCTAGGCCCAGGGAATATTTGGCTGCTCCAAAAAAAGCTTGCAAACTGTTATTCAGAGAGATATCCCATAAATAGAAATAGCAAAAGAAAAACAGAACGAATAAAAGAGAACACAAGGTGTATGCGCTTTAGAAAGTTGGCTGTTTACGACAAGTCAATGGAAAGGGTTAAAGATCATTTGGAGAACCCAAGCGCTTCATTTACTGGCTCACATAAAGAAAGGAAACTTGTGCTCAACAAACCACCAGCGAGAGGAACCGACTGGCCTCCGGGCCGGCTGAGACGGTCCGATACGGGTGGCCGAATGACATATTGCATTTGGGAAGAGCAAGGCGAGGAATGAAAAGATTATTTTTAGCCGTTTCGCCTTGCTGTCAAGATATGGAGGTCGGTGACTAACCAGTGGATGAAACGTTCAATCAGGAGAACAGCTAGCCTTTGGCTGGGATATTTTTAAACACACTTTTTTTGCAAATATAAGCAAACCGGGCAGTAGATGTCTGTTCCAAGCACAATGCATTTGCCTGAACCCACCACAGCAGTGGAAAGTTCAACTGTTTCAAAATCCCAGGAGATTTGCGGGAACCTTTCTTTCGTGCCACTCCGCTGACCCGGTTCAAAAATGGCCGATCGCTAACTGACGGAGCGGCCTCTGAGGTGGCGAGGCAGTTAGAGAAAGTGACCTATGAAACATACTCACGCAGACGTTGCCCTCTTACACTCTAACTGAACTCCTTCCTGAATTCAATCTCATCCATTCCACTGCGGTTAAAAAGGCCGAGGTGATCAGACAGAGCGAGCAGTCAGCACCGACTGAGCATTAGGTAAAAGCTTCTTCGGTTGACTTCGTTTTGGGCTGGGACATCACAAACACAACAGCAGGTGACCTAAACATACCTAATGATACCTAGCTAATGAGACCATCTGGCTTCCATGAGAGTAAAACTATATCTTGTAATTAAATACATTATACATTTAAAAGCAAGACAAGGGGATTTCAGAGCAAAGGGATTTCATTTCTGTTTAAGACAATACAGGGTATGGATAAAATATGTGCAGAAGAGTTTTTCAGCAGAGTAGACAGTGGCAGGACCAAGGGCCATAGCTTCAAAGTAAAGAAGAGGATTGTTCGGGTGGTATTAAGGGGTCTTTCAGTCAAAGGGAAGTTAATGCCTGGAATGGACTCCCTAGTAAGCTAGTGGCAGCAGAAAGAGTAGATTGTTTTAAATTGGAATTAGATCGGTACCTAGATGCATTGGAAGTAGATGGGTACAGGGATATTTGGCAGGATTTGTGGGCCTTAGGACAAATGTTATTCATTCATCCATCCTGTTATTCTCCCAAGTGTGGGATTGTCTCCCCATCTCCATTGTCTCATCCTCCTCACTTCCAGCGCACTATTTTCAGATGCACTGTTCATCACGACTCCATGCGCTCACCGATGGATATTCACGATCTTTTCCACACCTGCTGATTCTTTCCCAGGCCATTGTTACTCCATTTCGTTATTCATCCTTCGCTCTTTGTGCTTGTCCATCCCACCCATACCTTTCAGGAGTTTGGAGACATGCTGCCTTTTGCCGTTTAGCTCTTCCATGGGCCTCGACCTTTGTATAGAAAAAAAAAGATCAGCTCCACTCAAACGTCAGGCCTGGCCTAAAGGTATTGCCAGACTTTCCTCAGCCGGTCCCACAAGAATGTGGGAATAATTGGGGCCAGTAGTAGCAGTAGTAGTAGTAGTAGTAGTAGTAGTAGTGGTAGTAGTAGTAGTAGTAGTAATGCCTCATTATTGTTCTCATTGTCTTTTATTAAATCTCTCATTGTTCGTTTTGAAAAAAAATGGCCGGATATTGTAATCGGCTCCGTCCGTCCGTCCGACCGTTTGTCCGTCACGCTATCTCCTTCTAAATGGTTGGGCAGAAATTCACCAAACTTGGTAGTTATGATCTACCACATGGAAAAAAGGTGCAAGAGCAGTGTCTTTTTGCCCCCGGCCCTTGGAATGGGGGTCAAAATGTCAAATACCGAAAAATGCAATTATCACACATTTTAACCCATTTAAAAAATAAACTTTGCCTATACAATCAACATTGGGAGATACATGAAATATGTAACGATTTTTTGGAATTGACCCCCGGTTCGATCATGCCACAAGGGGTGGGGACTTGAGTCAAAATGTGGGGAAAAAAAATTCAACTCAAAATTCGATATTGGGTCAATCCTGGTGGAACTTTTCAACTTTGCTTTAAGTGGGAAGCATGGGGATTTGTGATGGAGTGCCATCAACTTCGCTCTATACTTTTAATTTGATCCGAAATTTTTCAATCCCACTGATCTTTCCTCAGACCACCCATTTAATCCTGAACACATGCAGAAATTGTTATTTGCTCACACTCCAGCTCAGACTTTGACTTTGAATTATTACATCCACGGTACGCCAACTCATTTCTAGATGAAACTCGAAGGCTAAAACAGCAGTGAAATTTGAAGATCATTCTGGTGATGAACTTTTTCTAATTGTGTTTGCTTTTGGAGACAAACGGGAGTTGAAGAGAAATGAACTCTCAGCAGGCCAATACTTATGCTGTGACCACAATTCCTGCTTGGAATCGCTCCATTTTCCAGATGCAAAAGTTTCCATTGTGCCAAGAAGAGAAGCCTCATATACGTAAACATATACAGTGCATTCAGAAAGTATTCAGACCCTTCACTTTCAGCCTTAGGCTGAAATCGTTTAAAATAATTTTCCCCTTCATCAATCTACACTCAATACCCCATAATGACAAAGAGAAAATAGGATTTTAGAAAGTTTTGAAAATTTATTTAAAAAAAAAAACGGAAATATCACATTTACATAAGTATTCAGACCCTTTGCTATGACACTTGAAATTTAGCTCAGGTGCCTCCTCCCATTTCTCTTGATCATCTTTGAGATGTTTCTACACCTTGATTGGAGTCCACCTATGATAAATTCAATTGATTGGCCATGATTTGGAAAGGCACACACCTGTCTATATAAGGTCTCACACCTGACTGCATATCAGAGCAAAAACCAAGCCACGAGGTCGAAGGAACTGCCTGCAGAGCTCAGAGACAGGATTGTGTCGAGGCACAGATCTGGGGAAGCCTACAGAAAAATTCTGCTGCATTGAAGGTTCCCAAGAGCACAGTGGCCTCCATAATTCTTAAATGGAAGAAGTTTGGAACAACCAGGACTCTTCCTAGAGATGGCCACCCGGCCAAACTGAGCAATCGAGGGAGAAGGGCCTTGGTAGGAGAGGTAACCAAGAACCCGATGGTGTATCTGGCTGAGCTCCAGAGATCCTGTGTGGAGATGGGAGAAACTTCCAGGACAACCATCACTGCAACACTCCACTGATCTGGGCTTTATGGCAGAGTGGCCAGACGGAAGCCTCTCCTCAGTGAAATACACATGAAAGCCCGCTTGGAGTTTGCAAAAAAGCACCGAAAGGACTCTCAGACTGTGAGAAACAAGATTCTGTGGTCTGATGAAACCAAGATTTAACTGTTTGGCCTCAATTATAAGCGTCATGTCTGGAGGAAACCAGGCACCACTCGTCACCTGCCCAATACCATCCCAATGGTGAAGCATGGTGGTGGCAGCATCATGCTGTGGGGGTGTTTTTCAGCAGCAGGGACTGGGGGACTGGTCAGGGTTGAGGGAACAATGAACGGAGCAAAGTAGAGAGATATCCTTAAAGAAAACCTGAAACAGAGCGCTCAGGACCTCAGACTGGGCTGAAGGTTCACCTTCCAACAGGACAATGACCCTATGCACACAGCCAAGACAACACAGGAGTGGCTTCGGGACAACTCTGTGAAGGTCCTTGAGTGGCCCAGCCAGAGCCCTGCCTTGAACCCAATCGAACAACTCTGGAGAGACCTGAAAATGGCTGTCCACCAACGGTCCCCATCCAACCTGACAGAGCTTGAGAGGATCTGCAGAGAAGAATGGCAGAAAATCCCCAAATCCAGGTGTGCAAAGCTTGTCACGTCATACCCAAGAAGACTCGAGGCTGTAATCGCTGCCAAAGGTGCTTCAACTAAGTACTGAGTCAAGGGTCTGAATACTTATGTCAATGTGATATTTCAGTTTTTTCTTTTTAATAAATTTGCAAAACTTTCTAAAATCCTCTTTTCTCTTTGTCATTTTGGGGTATTGAGTGTAGATTGATGAGGGAAAAAATGAATTTAAATGATTTCAGCATAAGGCTGCAACATAACAAAATGTGATAAAAGTGAAGGGGTCTGAATACTTTCTGAATGCACTGTATATTTGAATGTACTATGCAAATAGGGGGTATGCACCTTACTATGGCCTTCAGAGCTAGTCTTTGCACTTTGTATTGCAATGGAGGATTGTTATCCCTGCTACCTGACTCTGAAGAGTGCGCTGCTGACAAAGGTCGAAGTATGCTTCTTGGGAAGCATTATTCAAGAAGTGTTGGAGGCATCAAACTTGGACATGAAGCTCTTTTCCGTACGTTATTTTCGGCCATGGAGTCCTGGGTCATATCTCAAGGGAGACGCTTGGAGTCGCACGAGTGAGACTAGAAGGTTCAAAAACTAAGAGATGCATCCACGTCAAAGAATGCAAGGTCCGGCTAGCAAACAAAATTGAGAATGAACATCTTAATAAAATAATGGAAGCCATTAATGACTTCAGAAGAGTTGGAGGACAGCAGTCTGAAACCTTTGATTTTTGGGACACCTTCTCGGATGGGGGATAGCCTACGATATGTGTGATGAGAGCTGAGCTTGAGGCTAACTTTGTACTTCACCTGAATGCAACCTGCGAGATAATACCTTGGCTATGTGCAGCTGGCAGACATGCCTACGCAAAGTTTGTACCAACATATGTGACAGACATGAAAGTCTTCGAACAGGATCACCCTATGGGCTACAGGCACGTGCGTGATGGTGGATTTGTTGTTTGAAGGTCAACAAATCGTTCATTTAACTGTGTGGAAACTGAACAAATCCTTGAACAAACTGAATGTGGAATTTCTTTTGGGATTGGCCTGACTCTTCACAAATGTGCTCTTTCTCGCTGGCTAATGATGAGACATGTGACTGCAGAGTATCCTGAGGCATTCAAGTCCCTATGTAATGCCAGTATAAAAACAGAAACCTCACGGAGAACTTGGTATAGCAAGACTGGGCAAAGATGAACATGATATTTGCAAGATCATGAATGCATTTGACCTAGAAACAGTTTCCTCACAATTGATCAACATCACAACAGGACAGGTGGCTTCTGCTGAGGTGCGCAAAAGCCTGTACACCTTCCTGGACAATGGCAAGAAGAAGCACCATGACATTTTAGCCAAGTGACTGATGGAAACCACCAAGACAACGAGTTTCCAGGAACTAGAATCCCATACAAAAGTTTTACTTTTGCAAGACATGTGCAAGTCATTGACAACAACGAGTGTTTGTGTGTGACCCACTCTCCCCCGTGTGTGTTACCCACTCTCCCCCGTGTGTGTGTGTGACCCGCTCTCCCGTGTGTGTGTGTGTGTGTGTGTGTGTGTGTGTGTGTGTGTGTGTGTGTGTGTGTGAGACCCGCTCTCCCCCTTGTATAAAACACAAGTTTACGGTGGATTCAGAAGTGCTTTGTCATCTACTTGTGGCTGTTACCAAACAAAGATATGTGTGTTTGGAAACTGGGCTTGAGCTTGAGCTGGCCACAGTGCTTCCTGCTCTGTTTTATGATGATGGTGGCATGAGAAAGGCTGCCAAATCTGATCTAGCAAAGAAAATTGAAGCTTTATGTGAAGAAGTACACAGTTTGGTGTTTGGAGTGGTGACACTGATGTCTTAGTACCCTTGCTGTATTATGGCAGCAAGGGAAAGTTGGGTTCATCAGTTTACATGCACGAAGGACACACTAACCAAGCCAATGATTGAAGAAGATACATCACCAACAGCACTATTGTGGATAAGGTTGCCAAATATCTGTGCCGGAACTTGCCTGCAGCACGTCTTGACTGGGTGTGACAAAACAAGTAGCTTCTTCAAAATTGGAAAATGCACGGCATACACCAAAATTGTGAAACATGTTAAGTCAACACCTGATGCGTTGAAAACGTTTGGACTTTCTGGTGGCATCGCTAATGATGTCGCTGGAGCACGTGCACATATGTACTTGCTGCGAATGCATCGAAAAATATACCATGCCCAAATATGGACAAGTTAAGGTATGCGTTCGCTTCAGCAACAGATAAGTCAGATGCTCAGCTTATAGCAACCGAAGATGCCTTCACCCAGCTGCATGTCATGCAAGCCATGTACCAGGTAGCAATTTGGTGACAGAGCCATGTTGCTAATCCTGTACTTTGGGATCCAGTTGCCAGGGGTTGGAAATGATCAAATAATCATCTTGTTGAGCTAGTTATGTACACAAAGGAAGTGGCTCCCAGTCAAGTGTGAGATCCTACGTACCTCTTCTGCGTAGATCATGATTGTAATGTCAACAGAAAATGTCAGTGTCTGCAAACAGGAATAAAATGCAAAGAATTATGTGCATGTCATGGAGATGATCGTGACAACTCCATTTCTCAGCATACCTGTATCCTGGGCATGGGATAAAACAGATAGAGAGCTTGTACATGTTTCCAATCACTTACTAATCAATAAATCGTATCTTGTTATTAACTTTTATGGATACATATACTTATACATGTACAATAAAGGCACTTGTCCTTTTTTGTTGTTGTACTGTACGTCCTACCAAGGTACCAGTACTGTAACTTTATATCTTAAATATTTTATTGTGATTTATCATAAACTTAACATTTGTCTATAATTAATTATATGTCAGGAAAACCAGTAATTTAACAATTCAGTATTATTGAAAGGTAATGCATTTGGTATTAGTATGTTTGGGACATACAATCCTATCTCCAAACATAATGTAAGTCAGAGTGGTGGAATTGTGCTCTATTCATAGAAAGCCATCATAACACTATTGTTTCATATCAATATGGCATTATTCACTGAAAACAACGTGAGGACTGTCCAAATAAATGTTTGTGATAGACAAAGTATAAATTACCAGAAAAGGTCGTTCTTTATAGAAAATATTATCTTGATGACTTTGCCTTTTCAATTTCATTGCAGTTCAATGCTTTTGATATACTGATATGTGCAGGCCTAATGTGTCAATCTCATGGTAAAAGGTTTGATTTCTAATGCGTCTA
The DNA here is from genome assembly GCF_964187855.1 of Myxine glutinosa. Taxonomy (NCBI): domain Eukaryota; kingdom Metazoa; phylum Chordata; class Myxini; order Myxiniformes; family Myxinidae; genus Myxine; species Myxine glutinosa. Next base: position 142,403,042 of record NC_136265.1, on the reverse strand, counting down.
CTGCATATATAGAGTGCTAAAGTGACAATGTTACATTTTTTAAAGCAAAATATTGCATACTAGCGAGGTACCTGTGCTACGCGCAGGTGGGAAGCCAAAAGCAAACAAAATGTGGAAACGGCGAATGCTAAACCATGAACCAACTAGAACGGCACTCAGTAGAGAGCATACCTCTGCCTGGTTGGCCATATCACTCAATGGTGAAGAATCAAAATTTCGTCAAAAATGAAATAATTCTCATATCGGAATCCATATTCAGATCTTCACCAAAATCAAATCGATTCTTCCTTGTCACACACACACAACCTGTCTACCAAGTTTCGTCCAAATCCATCCATAACTTTTTGAGATATCCCGCAATGTATAGTTTTTGGCCCCATCACAAAATGGTGAAGAATCACTTGAGAAATTAAATAATTCTCATATCCGAATCCATATTCAGATCTTCACCAAAATCGAATATATTTATCCTTGTCAGACATCTAACCTGTCCACCAAGTTTCGTCCAAATCCGTCCACAACTTTTTGAGATATCCTGCTATGTATCGTTTTTGGCCCTATCCCCCAATGGTGAAGAATCACTTTTAAAATTTTAGTAGCCAGATTCGAATCCGGATCCTCACCAAAATCTAATCATTTCATCCTTGTGGCATACGCTACATCTCTGCCAAATTTCGTCCGAATACGTCCACAACCTTTTGAGATATTTTGTTCACAAACAAGCAAAAAACAAACAAACAGACACACTGGGGAGAAAACATAACCTCCATCCACCTTTGGTCGCGGAGGTAATAAATGACACATTCCTGTGCCACCTTCAGTCGAACGCCAGGCATTGACAGCAGGTTGGTTCGTGAAGGACTTGGACAAAAAACGTACCAAGTCTGAATGTTGCTATCTCCAGTCAATGGCGAAATTGCAAATGGGGAATCCGCCAATGTCACGGATGGAAACCCTTACGTCATTTCCTCATTCTGCTTTAAACTCAATATCTCTATATTTGCATTCCAAACAGCATCACTCCAATCACAAATTAATACCATTGTATTAATATATCAAAATATAATGTTAAATCACGATTGTATTGAGATATTATCAAATCAGAGAATCGTCGTCATCTTGTTCTCTTCTGGATCGACAGCAGCTCCGTAACACTGGCATTCCAAAATCATAATTTTATGGAGGAATTTATGAAACCTCCTACCCACCTTACGACACCTGCTGGGACCCCAAAACGTTCACGGAAGGTTTGGCAGGGCTAGTCCCAAAACTGAGGGAGTAGGTTGGTAGTCCTTGAGCCAACCGGCCATTTTTTGAAGTGAATGCTCCGGGGGGGGGAGTAATTCTCATTATGATTTTCCATTAGACCAATGTCTCAAGTGTCAGAAAAGGTGTGATGGACATCTGAGAACGGTAGCTTAGTGCCCGGATGGACGCCATCTTTGAAACCACCCAGCTCGAAAATGCCCATTTGGTGGGGTACATTGTTGCACGTGTATCTGGACTTCTATACTAGCTATCGATGTGCGGTTGACGACTAAATATACGTCCGATGTGTACCGTCTAAATAAAAAATAATATGAAGCATTTTGTTTTAGATTAATTATTATAAAAATCAATTATCGAAAAAAAATCATATATTTTTCAATATTTTATTATTAGACTTGTACTTTTTTTAGTGAAGCAACACTCGTATGATTTTCCAAATTATGCATTGTGCTACACCGTTTATCTGTCTATAAAAATAACTCAAAAACTAAAACATATCATCCACCACGAGTGTACACAAAAAATATATGAAAAGGCATGCACTTTCCACAAACCGAAACTATGTCAGTTGGAATTTCCCGCCGATAATCAACCCACAGAACCCAGTGCCGAAAGTGACGTCAGTCTATTCTATATCTATATTCTATATTCTATATCTCAGTCTGAGATTTGTTGCGGTGACCTGATTAATTTCTGAGGGGGGGGGGGGGGTGGGTGGGTGGCTTAAGAACTAAAAGTGAACATGTTAGATGGCGCCACATACAACTCTATTATAGAGTTGTATTGTGGCGCCATCTAACATGTTCACTGACTTGGATGAGTATGTCTATGTAAGCTGGCGAGCTTTTCGGATATCGGAGTAATCTAACTTCAGTCTTTTTGTTCTTTCAGCTGAGATGGCCGGTGTCGAGGCGAAACGGGCGAAGATTGAACCCGAGTCCGGAACGTGCATCCTGTGCAGCAAGAAGTCGCCACTCTCTGAACTAAGCAAGGCAGCGGGCAACAGTTCTTGGAAGACATTGTGTGACGCAGCCGCAGTTAGAAACTTTTATCCAATTCTAAAGCTAGTCCAAGAAGGCGCAGTTGAACTTCCTAATATTCCAATATTATACCATAGGGCTTGTAGATCAGACTTCACTCACAAAAACCACCTAGCTACTTTGACCAATGCAGCTAGAAGTTCTTCAGTTGATACTGGCGATGCGGTGCGACGGCGATCATCACGGGAAGAGACAGGATCAACTTCAACGGTCTACGATGATAAATGCATTTTTTGCCAGCGTGCTTCAAAATTCATAAAAGGCAGTCATACCCGTGAAACAGTTGTCTTGGCTGTTGAACTTCGAGCAGATAAGACAATAAGAGATGCTGCGACAGCTCGCAATGATGAGAGAGTTTTGGCATTGACTACACGAGATATGGTTGCAGCTGAGGCTCACTACCACTTCTCCTGCTATAGAAACTACACACGGCCCCAAAAACCTCAAGTAGAAACTGACATTGAAGATAATATCGAGAAAAAAGAAATGATACGATGTATATTCAATTTCATTCGCACTGACTTGTTCTTGAACCCGAGGATTGTTCCAATAGTTGATGTTGCAACAGATATCCTGTCTTCAGATACATTTTCAGTTGATGTTCGTGACTCCATCAAGAAGAATCTGCAGCGCACATTACAAAGAGAGTTTGGAGAATCGCTCATCTTCTTCAATGTGAAACACCGTGTATACTTGATGCCCGATAATCTGACAAAGCGAGAGATTGCTGCAGAGTGCGTAAACCTGAAAGCAGAAGTGAAAGCATTTGAACGAACGGACGGTGAAAGTAACATTGTGCGTGCAGCTACTTCACTGCGACACCAGATCAAAGATGCTCATTACAATGAACGTTGGCCGCCTCAGCCAGCAGAACTCACTTCAGATTACGTGAAGATACCAGATTCTCTTCGTGTATTTCTGCATACTTTGATTTGCGGGAGTGGGGGTAGCTCTGCGCGTGCCGACACACTGGTATGGTCGATGGCTCAAGATATCATCAATGCTGTACACCGGGGTACCATCAGAACATCGAAGCATGTCCTACTTCCGTGGGTCATGAAAACACTCACCGGTAATACAGAGGTCATCAGAATATTGAATCGACTCGGGCACGGATGTTCGTACACAGTTCTCGAAGAAATCGAGACAGCGCTATGCATAGACAAATTAGCAAGTGTGGAGAAAGATACAGTACCACTTCCGTCACATGTGCACCCTTCGGTCCCGACTGTATTAGCATTCAATAACATCGACAGGCTAGAGGAATCGCTGAGTGGTGGCGGAACATCGCATCGCGTCAACGGTATCATCGTCCAACCGAAGTCGCAGTCGTGTTTGCCGCCCCAACCTCCATCGGCAGTATCCAAAGCAGATAAGAAGCGATCTATCCCGTCATCCAGCGATTTAGTTCCAATATACAGCGGTGGGAAACGAGAGGGCCCACCTGCAATCAAGCCTGCAGATCTTTCTGACACTCTTGCAGGCGCAACATCCCTTGCGCAGCGCCGAAATCACGTATGGATTATGACTCGCATGCTGGAACCATGCGACCAGACAATCAGTTCGTGGACTGGTTTCAACATCATGACTAGAGATCGTGTTCAGGTGACGGAAGATGTAGTTGGCTACCTGCCGACTATAAACGCGCCTGCCACAGATATGGCAACAGTGCAAGAAATCCTCAGAGAAGCTCTGAACATCATGTCATCACTTCAGCTTGAGCGTATACCGGTGGTGCTAGACCAGGCACTATTTGCTAAGGCGACCGAAATAGCATGGAAAGATGTCGATCGATATGGAAGAATCGTGCTCATGATGGGGAACTTCCATACCATCTGTAACTTCATGTCGAGCATTGGGAAAATGTTTGGAGATGCAGGCCTTCGGGATGTAGCTGTTGAGTCAGGAGTAATCGCTGAAGGTTCCATCAACAGGGTTCTGGAAGGCAAGCAATACAACCGTGCTGTGCGACTCCACAAGTTGATGTACGAGGCACTAATGCGCATCATTTGGAAGGGCTTCCAGGTGTGGATAGAAAGCAATCATCCTGACAAGGAACCCCAGATTCGAAGCACTGACCTCAATATTCGCAGCATCAAGGAGGATGTTTGCCACGAGACTCTCGCTGCTGCTCTCGATGATGATTCATGTGTACAGAGCTTTGACATGTTCGCGAAATACCTACATTTTCTGCGAACCAAACATGGAGACCTGGCTCGCTTCTGGATGATGTATATTGATATGGTAGAGACCCTGCTGGGGTTGATTCGTGCGGATAGAGAAGGCGACTGGATGCTTCACTTGGCTTGTGTCAGAAGAGTGATCCCTTGGTGTTTCGCAATGAACAAGGTGAACTATGCTAGATATCTACCAGTGTACTATGCACAGATGACGCAACTCCACGAAACATGCCCCGAGTTGTACAGGCATTTCAATCAAGGCTACTTCTCCGTACAGCTTAGACCAGGGAATCCATTTGCCAGAATCGCTGTTGATCAGACAACAGAAGAAACAGTAAACAAAGATACGCAAACAGCTGGAGGAACACGAGGTTTTAGTCTTCGACAAGGGGCTGTGTCACGATACTATCTAACTGCAGAAAATCGGGCTACTGCACTGAGGCAACTACGAGAAACTATCCTTGTGAATGGCAGCGACACATCTCACGCCAAGCACCCTGACTTGTCTACTTCTCGCATCAAACGTGATGAGTCTGGCGTCACAGCTATCTGTGATCTACTGGAAAATGACTGGACCAATCCATTCGCCGATGATCCGTCATGTCTTCTCAGTATATCTACCGGAGCGGCTGCGAGGGAGGACGTTTCTAATGACCTACTCAACACCCTGCAAAAGGGGGAAGCGGCGTATCAAAGCTTCCAGAAACGTCTTGAAGAGGGAACAGGCTTTCATGACACATTGAACAAGCTAAACTTGAAGACCTTTGGTAAGATCAAGCAGAAAGTTGTGAAGGGCACAAACAAGGAGATCGTCCTGAGAGCTGACAGACAACTGTTTGCCACCATGATACTCATCGCCAAGACAAGGAACCTCGACATGCAACTTGTCCTTTGTCACCCACTAGGGCCGCTACCATGGTCTTTGGCAAACGTTGATGGGTCAATGAAAAAAACGAACAAAGCTGCACTTGCGAAACACATGGAAGGTCTTGTGGAACCAGCCGAGAACGTTGACAAGCGAAGTGCAACAATAATTGATGCGATGGCTCTCATACAAAAGATGCATGGCGAGAACGACACGTTCGAAGAACTATCTGACCGCATCCTTGCTGCAGCGCTTCACGCTGGTCAAGGCAGTGAGCGCATCGATGTTGTCTTTGACACATACACAGAAGAATCCATCAAAGCAGCTGAGCGTGTGAACCGCGGTTCAAATGAAGGCATCAGTTTCAGCGAGATCAGACCCGCACACAAAATCATGAACTGGCGGCGTCTCCTTGCTTGCAGCCAGACAAAGGAGAAACTGGTTGTGTTTCTGGCGGAGTCGTGGAAACATGAAACAAATCGCGAAAAGCTAGGCAACAGAACACTGTATGTCACCTGTGGTGAAAAATGTCTGGTACTGACCCGCGATAGGTGGAAGTTGGTGCAAGCACTCGAATGTAGCCACGAGGAAGCAGACACGCGTATGTTTCTCCACGCAAAGCACGCCGCTACCCACTACAAGACGATCATCTTAGTGGCAGATGACACCGACGTTCTGATCATCAGTCTTCATCTCAGCAGAACCATCGATAGTCAGCTCTTCATCAGACGAGGAACAAAGGTTCGAGTCAGAATGATCGACGTTGGAAAGTTGGCTGCGGTATTGGGGTCTGGAGTTTGCAGTGCATTGCCAGGGCTTCATGCATGGAGCGGGTGTGACACTGTGAGTGCTCTGGCTAGCCAAGGAAAGATAAAGGCTTTGAAGCTTGTGCAAGCGAATGAGCTGTATCTTCAAGCATTCACAGATCTGGGATCTTCGTGGAATGTACCAACAGACGTCTTCAATAGCATTCAGGCCTTCACGTGTCAGCTGTACGCCAAGAACACGAAGATCGTCGGTGTTAATTCACTCCGTTATCACATGTTCTGTGTAAAGAAGGGCCAGATCGAATCTGGACAATTGCCGCCTTGTGAAGACTCCTTGATGCAGCATACGCTTAGGGCCAACTATCAGGCGGCTATCTGGCGACGCAGCCTTGAAAACCTACCAGACGTCCCAACACCATCAGCAGGACATGGTTGGGAACTCGATGATGGCGGTTCGCTCACAATCCGATGGATGGCGGGTCTACCAGCTCCAGATGTCGTCTTGAATCTCATCTCATGCACATGCAGAAGGACGTGTCGACCGTCAGATTGCTCCTGCATACTGAATGGGTTGAAGTGCACTGTTGTGTGTAAGCTGCAGGGATGCTCCAACATGGTGCAGGATGATGCTATCGTGGCTCAGGATGCCAATGACTCTGATGGCGACTCTGATGATTAACTTTGTGTGCACTGTATATTGTATAGCATATGTTGTTCTCTATTATAATGCAGGCCAAATTGCCTGAAAATCTTTATAGACAGATAAACGGTTTAGCAAAATGTATAATTTGGAAGATCATACCGGTGTTATTTGACTAAAACATGACATGTTCAATGATACCTCCGCTTGCTTATTAGGAATATACATCGTATGGTGTTAAAATCAGCTCCATACGTCTTTCCAAACTCTAGTAATGAATAATTAATATAATTGGCGGCCATTTTGAAATCCAAGATGGCCACCAAAGTGCAGATTTCCTATGTAACAATTTCCGCCTGCTTATTAGATATCGTATGGTGTTAAAATCCTCTCCGTACGACATTCCTAACTTGCGTTATCGTCAGAATAGATAATGCCAGCGGCGGCCTAAGTCATTTTATGCCTCTTTACATTTATTTGTTGTAAACTCGTGGTGGATGATATGTTTTAGTTTTTGAGTTATTTTTATAGACAGATAAACGGTGTAGCACAATGCATAATTTGGAAAATCATACCAGTGTTGTTTCACTAAAAAAAGTACAAGTCTAATAATGAAATATTGAAAAATATATGATTTTTTTTCGATAATTGATTTTTATAATAATTAATCTAAAACAAAATGCTTCATATTATTTTTTATTTAGACGGTACACATCGGACGTATATTTAGTCGTCAACCGCACATCGATAGCTAGTATAGAAGTCCAGATACACGTGCAACAATGTACCCCACCAAATGGGCATTTTCGAGCTGGGTGGTTTCAAAGATGGCGTCCATCCGGGCACTAAGCTACCGTTCTCAGATGTCCATCACACCTTTTCTGACACTTGAGACATTGGTCTAATGGAAAATCATAATGAGAATTACTCCCCCCGCCGGAGCATTACTTTTGGTCTGGCTCAAGGACTATGGGGACGGGTGGACAGGCAAACAGCCAGACACTCCTGTTTTGTAATACTGTATAGATAAGTGAAAAATCAAGAAATATGAAAATAGCTAAATTAAAATAATGATTTTTTTTTCAGAAAGAGGAGATCGAAAGCTTTTGTTTGATACCAATTTTATGTCTGCATCTTAAAAATTGAGGAACTCAGAGCAAAATAAATGATTTCACCAATTGGACAAAAATTCTGCATCCATTACCATGGAAATAGGGCATTTAACATAGGCCATGTCAATATTTTTTCCACATCCATATTTTTATTGTAAAGCACATACCTCTGAACGATAAAAAAAAACTAGGATTTGACTTGCTATACCTTCGGTTGGGGTTGGTCCCATTTTAGGCCCACTTTTTAGAAATGGCCGCTGGTCTAAAATGCGCAAGTGCATTGTCCACTGAAGATGAGGTCAGAATGACGAACATAATAGTAAAATGAAAGTCAATTCTAGTAGCTCATGTCAGAATTGCCACAGAGTACAAAGAATGCCCATTTGCAATATGTTCTACTCCCTCGTGGTGATTCTTACTCTGGGCTTAGATAATGAATATACCATGCTCTATACAGAGCGTCAGTTCTGCTGAAGCAGTTTCTTGGCGATGGTTACAATTCTGGACGGGTAGCCACACGGACACAGGAAGTCAGGGCTGGGATTGGTTACAATCCTGGATGGGTAGCCACACTGACACAGGAAGTCAGGTCAGGGCTGGGTTTGGTTACAAACCTGGACGGGTCGTCATTTTGACACAGGAAGTCAGGGCTGGGATTGGTTACAATCCTGGACGGGTCGTCATTTTGACACAGGAAGTCAGGGCTGGGATTGGTTACAATCCTGGACGGGTCATCATTTTGACACAGGAAGTCAGGGCTGGGATTGGTTACAATCCTGGATGGATCACCACACCGACAGGAAGTCAGGGCTGGGATTGGTTACAATCCTGGATGGATCACCACTGTGACACAGGAAGTCAGAGCTGGGATTGTTTACAATCCTGGATGGATCACCACACCGACACAGGAAGTCAGGGCTGGGATTGGTTGCAATCCTGGATGGATCACCACACCGACACAGGAAGTCAGAGCTGGGATTGGTTACAATCCTGGGTGGGTCACCACTGCGACACAGGAAGTCAGAGCTGGGATTGGTTACAATCCTGGACGAGTCACCAATCTGACACAGAAAGTCAGGGCTGGGATTGGTTACAATCCTGGATGGATCACCACTGTGACACAGGAAGTCAGGGCTGGGATTGGTTACAATCCTGGATGGATCACCACTGTGACACAGGAAATCAGAGCTGGGATTGTTTACAATCCTGGATGGATCACCACTGTGACACAGGAAGTCAGGGCTGGGATTGGTTACAATCCTGGACGGGTAGCCACACTGACACAGGAAGTCAGGGCTGGGATTGGTTACAATCCTGGATGGGTTGCCACACCGACACAGGCGGTCAGGGCTGGGATTGGTTACAATCCTGGGTGGGTCACCACTGCGACACAGGAAGTCAGAGCTGGGATTGGTTACAATCCTGGATGGGTCATCATTTTGAAACAGGAAGTCAGGGCTGGGATTGGTTACAATCCTGGACGGGTAGCCACACTGACACAGGAAGTTAGGGCTGGGATTGGTCACAATCCTGGATGGATCACCACTGCGTCACAGGAAGTCAGAGCTGGGATTGGTTACAATCCTGGATGGGTCGTCATTTTGACACAGGAAGTCAGGGCTGGGATTGGTTACAATCCTGGATGGGTCACCACTGCGACACAGGAAGTCAGAGCTGGGATTGGTTACAATCCTGGACGGGTCACCAATCTGACACAGAAAGTCAGGACTGGGATTGGTTACAATCCTGGATGGATCACCACACCCACACAGGAAGTCAGGGCTGGGATTTTTTTTTAATTTTTTTTTTTGTATACAAGATCGAGGCTCATGAAAGAGCGAACATTAATCACACAGAAAGACAAACCGACACATAAAACATATAACATCGGGAGCGGTAGACAAGATGGGGAGAGAGGGGGAAGGACACAAACACAACATTTGAGAGCAGGGACCGAGAGACATGGAGACATCGAGAGATCTGAGAGAGGGCGAGGGGTTTGGGGGGGGGGGGCATGGGAAGGGGGCGGTGGGAGAGGTATAAAACATATGGACACTGCCAGGACTTCCAGGAAAGAAGTTGGAATTTCAAACAAGGTGGATCTGGGGTGAGTTAGCGGGGGTAGAAAAGATCAAGGTTTTGGATGGGGGAAGATAAGAGATGGTGGTGAACAGCTGTTTTAAAGACCTGGAGGGAGGAGTGGGATTGAAGGGAGTGAGGGAGTTTGTTCCAGAGGCGGGAGAAAAGAGGAATGAAAGAGTGAAGGTGAGCAGAGAGCCGAGATTTCGGCAGTTTAACCATCAGAGGGTTGCTGGCAGATCTTGTGCGACCTGTAGGAATATTTGGGGGACAGAGCACAGAGAGAGCTGGGGGTGCAAGGCCGGAGAGGAGTCGGTAGAAGACAGAAAGACCACCTACCTGCCTGCGGTGAGTGAGTGAAAGGCCCTCAGAGATAGCTTCATCGCGGGAGATTCCAATAATTCTGAAAGCTTTGGTTTCAACAGCGTGAAGCCGAGCTAGGTGTGAGGCAGGAGCACCGGCCCATAGGGGAGAACAGTATTCCATTGAGCTGCGGATGAAAGCCTTGTATGTGGTGAGGAGCTCAGGTGTGCCGAGGAAGGACTTCGCACGACGGAGGATGCCCAGTCGGCGACTGGCTTTGGAGGCCAGCTTGGAAATGTGGTTTTCCCAAGAAAGATCATGGCAGATAGTGAGACCCAAAAGCTTGATCGACAGAACTTCTTGGAGAGGATTGTTGAGAAAGTAGATGGGAGGGTTGTCCAGTCGATCTTTTCGGAGAGACATAGTAAGAGTGTGAGATTTGTCAGGATTGAAAGACATGTTCCACTTGTTTGACCAGTCTGTGATTTTGTCCAAGTCTTCAGAGAGTGAGGAGGCTGCAGACTGCTGATCTGAGGGAAGAGGAATGGAGCGGCAGAGAGTGGAGTCATCAGCAAAGAGATAGAGAGGATTTTCAAGAGAGTCAGAGAGATCATTGATGAAGACCAGAAAAAGCACGGGGCCCAGAACAATGCCTTGGGGAACTCCAGCCTGAACAGGAAGAGGAGATGAGAGAAACCCATTCAGGGCCACACGTTGACGACGACTAGAGAGGAAGTCCGCCAGCCATGCGTGGAGATTTCCATGGATACTAAAGGAGGAGAGTTTGGTGAGCAGAGCGGGGTGCCAGACCGTGTTGAAGGCACGTGATATGTCGAGGGAGACAGCTCTAATTTCCTGTTTGGCATTGAGGACCTCCATCCATTGTTGAGACAGCAGAAGCAGCATGTCCAGAGTAGAGTGACCTGGTCTGAAACCAAATTGATGATCAGAGATCAAGCCATTGGAGAAGAGGAAAGATTTCATATCCGAAGCAATGATGGATTCCATGACTTTGCTGATAATTGGGAGAAGGCTGATTGGTTTGTAGTTGCTAGGATCTGTTTTTGCACCTTTTTTGTGCAAAGCGGTGATGTTGGCTGATTTCCAAGCAGATGGCAGTTGACCTTGAGCAAAAGAGAGGGTGAAGTGAACAGAGAGAGGGTGAGATAGAGCAGCAGAGCAGGATTTTAGGACCCATGGGCTGATGCCATCGGGTCCAGTTGCAGAATCAGAGTCGAGGGTTGACAGAAACTTTTCCACCTTGTCAGGAGGAAAGGACACGGAGTCCAGGAGCAGCAGGGTACGACTGGGTATGGTGGGTACAGAGAGGGATGGGTTTGGGACACAAGATTTAGAGGCAAACACAGAGTTGAGGCATTCAGCTTTTTCACGTGCGGAGTCAGCTGTGTAGCCGTTTGAGGTAAGGGAGGGGATGGAGGGGGAACAAACACCAGAAACGGATTTGACCAGACGCCACCATGATTTGGAAGAGGGAGACAGATAAGAGAGTTCGGTCTTGAGAACGGAGAGATATTGTTTCCTGGCTCTCCTGAGGGTGGACACACACTTGTTTCGGGCTTTGTGAAAGGAAATGAGATTTCCTTCCGTTGGATTTGCTTTCCAGGAGACGAAGGCAAGTTGTTTCTGGGCAACAGCCTCACCACAAGATTCCGTGTACCATGGACGGGAGGAAGGGTATGACAACTGAAGACGAGATGGGATAAATCTGTGCATGATTGGTTACAATCCTGGATGGATCACCACACCGACACAGAAAGTCAGGGCTGGGATTGGTTACAATCCTGGATAGATCACCACACCGACACAGAAAGTCAGGGCTGGGATTGGTTACAATCCTGGATGGATCACCACACCGACACAGAAAGTCAAGGCTGGGATTGGTTACAATCCTGGATGGGTCACCACTGCGACACAGGAAGTCAGGGCTGGGATTGGTTACAATCCTGGATGGGTCACCACTGCGACACAGGAAGTCAGGGCTGGGATTGGTTACAATCCTGGATGGATCACCACACCGACACAGAAAGTCAGGGCTGGGATTGGTTACAATCCTGGATGGGTCACCACACCGACACAGAAAGTCAGGGCTGGGATTGGTTACAATCCTGGATGGGTCACCACTGCGACACAGGAAGTCAGGGCTGGGATTGGTTACAATCCTGGGTGGGTCACCACTGCGACACAGGAAGTCAGGGCTGGGATTGGTAACAATCCTGGATGGATCACCACTGTGACACAGGAAGTCAGAGCTGGGATTGTTTACAATCCTGGATGGATCACCACACCGACATGAAGTCAGGGCTGGGATTGGTTACAATCCTGGATGGATCACCACTGTGACACAGGAAGTCAGAGCTGGGATTGTTTACAATCCTGGATGGATCCCCACACCGACACAGGAAGTCAGGGCTGGGATTGGTTGCAATCCTGGATGGATCACCACACCGACGCAGGAAGTCAGAGCTGGGATTGGTTACAATCCTGGGTGGGTCAACACTGCGACACAGGAAGTCAGAGCTGGGATTGGTTACAATCCTGGATGGATCACCACTGTGACACAGGAAGTCGGGGCTGGGATTGGTTACAATCCTGGATGGATCACCACTGTGACACAGGAAGTCAGAGCTCGGATTATTTACAAGCCTGGATGGATCACCACTGTGACACAGGAAGTCAGGGCTGGGATTGGTTACAATCCTGGATGGATCACCACTGTGACACAGGAAGTCGGGGCTGGGATTGGTTACAATCCTGGATGGATCACCACTGTGACACAGGAAGTCAGAGCTGGGATTGGTTACAATCCTGGATGGATCACCACTGTGACACAGGAAGTCAGAGCTGGGATTGTTTACAAGCCTGGATGGATCACCACTGTGACACAGGAAGTCAGGGCTGGGATTGGTTACAATCCTGGATGGATCACCACTGTGACACAGGAAGTCAGAGCTGGGATTGTTTACAATCCTGGATGGATCACCACACCGACACAGGAAGTCAGGGCTGGGATTGGTTGCAATCTTGGATGGATCACCACACCGACACAGGAAGTCAGAGCTGGGATTGGTTACAATCCTGGGTGGGTCACCACTGCGACACAGGAAGTCAGAGCTGGGATTGTTTACAATCCTGGATGGATCACCACTGTGACACAGGAAGTCAGAGCTGGGATTGTTTACAATCCTGGATGGATCACCACACCGACACAGGAAGTCAGGGCTGGGATTGGTTGCAATCTTGGATGGATCACCACACCGACACAGGAAGTCAGAGCTGGGATTGGTTACAATCCTGGGTGGGTCACCACTGCGACACAGGAAGTCAGAGCCGGGATTGTTTACAATCCTGGATGGATCACCACACCGACACAGAAAGTCAGGGCTGGGATTGGTTGCAATCTTGGATGGATCACCACACCGACACAGAAAGTCAGGGCTGGGATTGGTTGCAATCTTGGATGGATCACCACACCGACACAGAAAGTCAGGGCTGGGATTGGTTGCAATCTTGGATGGATCACCACACCGACACAGAAAGTCAGGGCTGGGATTGGTTGCAATCTTGGATGGATCACCACACCGACACAGGAAGTCAGAGCTGGGATTGGTTACAATCCTAGGTGGGTCACCACTGCGACACAGGAAGTCAGAGCTGGGATTGTTTACAATCCTGGATGGATCACCACACCGACACAGGAAGTCAGGGCTGGAATTGGTTGCAATCTTGGATGGATCACCACACCGACACAGGAAGTCAGAGCTGGGATTGGTTACAATCCTGGGTGGGTCACCACTGCGACACAGGAAGTCAGAGCTGGGATTGTTTACAATCCTGGATGGATCACCACACCGACACAGGAAGTCAGGGCTGGGATTGGTTGCAATCCTGGATGGATCACCACACCGACACAGGAAGTCAGAGCTGGGATTGGTTACAATCCTGGGTGGGTCACCACTGCGACACAGGAAGTCAGAGCTGGGATTGTTTACAATCCTGGATGGATCACCACACTGACACAGAAAGTCAGGGCTGAGATTGGTTGCAATCTTGGATGGATCACCACTGCGACACAGGAAGTCAGGGCTGGGATTGGTTACAATCCTGGATGGATCACCACTGCGACACAGGAAGTCAGGGCTGGGATTGGTTACAATCCTGGATGGATCACCACACCGACACAGGAAGTCAGGGCTGGGATTGGTTTCAATCTTGGATGGATCACCACTGCGACACAGAAAGTCAGGGCTGGGATTGGTTGCAATCTTGGATGGTTCACCACTGCGACACAGGAAGTCAGGGCTGGGATTGGTTACAATCCTGGATGGATCACCACTGCGACACAGGAAGTCAGAGCTGGGATTGTTTACAATCCTGGATGGATCACCACTGCGACACAGAAAGTCAGGGCTGGGATTGGTTACAATCCTGGATGGATCACCACACTGACACAGAAAGTCAGGGCTGGGATTGGTTGCAATCTTGGATGGATCACCACATCGACACAGGAAGTCAGAGCTGGGATTGGTTACAATCCTGGGTGGGTCACCACTGCGACACAGGAAGTCAGAGCTGGGAATGGTTACAATCCTGGATGGATCACCACACCGACACAGGAAGTCAGGGCTGGGATTGGTTACAATCCTGGATGGATCACCACACCGACACAGGAAGTCAGGGCTGGGATTGGTTCCAATCCTGGATGGATCACCACACCGACACAGGAAGTCAGGGCTGCGATTGGTTACAATCCTGGATGGATCACCACACCGACACAGGAAGTCAGGGCTGGGATTTGTTATTTTTTCAGGGTGCCATGACAGCTCGCCTACTCTTTGTGAAAGGCACTGTGGGATCTTTAACGTCAACCAACAAATGCTGGCAGACGGGATGCCTCGTGTAATGTCCGTCCAAGGGCCGACAAACACATTCATGCCTCACCTGGCCTGTGAAACACCAGCATGGAAGTTTATAGCCAGGCTGAGATTCAAACTCAGGCTTGACAGGCTTATGGAATGGTTCTCTGATATTCTTCTGCTCCTTATTGTCACTTTCAACTCTCTAAACATAATCTTCGCCGATAATAACAAGTTATCTTCTTTCTTTTTTTTTTTTTTTACGTATTTTTGAATGCAACATCATGGGAGAGGAATGGGCACTCACGCGTTTCCCTTGATCTGTTGTCGACAAGGCACCGTGTTGCGTAGACACGTCCCCGACGTCGGCTCCACATCCTCTACGATGACAAATGGCCGCTCTTCGAGTGTGACCACACTCAAGTGTCGGTCTTCCACCAGGTCTCTCGTGCCGTACCGAGGCCAGATTGGGTATTTGATAGTCAGCAGGTCATTCTCCCAACGACCAACCTGGTGGAAAGAACACAATACACCTTCGGTGTTATTAGTTTGTCATGGATTACGGGGATTTTTTCACTACAGGAAACAGCTTCTCATGGGAGAACAGAATACGTATGACAATTGCAGTGCAATTTCAAGAATAAGTGTACCAAAGGTATTTTCTTTTCCAAGCAAACTTGCTTGTTTCTTCACACTTCCTGTCCAAAAGTGAAACTATTAATCAATCAATTTACTGTTTTTTAAGTGTTATTTTTCATATGGGAGAGATAGGAATACATGGGACCTAAGTTATTATTTTGATGGGAAGCCATGGATTTAAACTACAGTACATCATTTATCATATGGTAGAATAAAGTGAAATTCACAAATTTACACAAATTCACAGGTCATACGTCCATTGGAGGGAATAGGTCATGTGACAATTCTTTTTTTAACAATGATCCAAGGCTCATGAGTGAGTACATTATATATACGTCCATTGGAGGGACGTTAAACGGGCGTCCCTTCGGCTGTCACTGGTTGGTGGACTTGAACATTCCAGTGTACTTCTTGACGAATAGGCGAGCACCCTGGACAAATTCCAAAATTCCTTCCAATACTCCAAATTACTGAGAAGGCAATGGCAAACCACCAAGTGCAACAATTGCTGTGTTCTGATAAGCTGATGCCTAATATGCGGAGCCCATGCAACTGTTTAGGCAGAAGGGCCTTAACAAAAAAAAATACATATATATATAATCTTACTATAATTCACCAAATGTCCGTCCGTCTGTCTGTCCGTTCGAAGGTACCGCAAAAACGGCTGAAGCTTTCGCAACGATATTTGGGTGGGTAATCCTAGGACCCCCAGGAGTAAAATAGGTTTTATTGTTTTTGCAATTTTTCCAATTTTCCAGTTTTTCCAAACACGATGGAATAATATTTACCGATATGAACAGTGATGTGGCTTTTGTTGAAATTCTACGTACCAGGAGAGAGTACATCGACTCCTGACGAACTCTTCCGATATAAACGTGCGCATCCGAAGTAACAAGGCAGCGTGTGCAAAGCGACTGAGAAACAGGTGTAGCGGCCGCTTCCGTGTTACAGATTCGCCGCGCACTCTTCACACATAAACGTGCGACTGAGAAAGACGTGTAGCGGTCGCTTCCGTTTTGCAGAATTCAATCTTTTTTCAAAATGGGCGCCTTTCCTGTTTAGATTTTGATGACTTGCGTGTGATATGATTCAACGGATGTTTATATGAATCGTTTAAAATAAATAAAAAAGCCTTCAATTTCTGATATTTTGCCTTTTCATTTGGGCCTCCCAATTGAAGCCCCGCCCGTAGGGTGGGTACCGTTGCTAGTATATGTAATATGTATGTACAGTATGTATGTATGTATGTATGTATGTATGTACACTACTCACAATAAGTTAGGGATATTGTGGGAGTGAGTTAATTTTTTTATAGGGGTTAGGCGTATGGTATTGAAATCAAGAATGCTGTGTTTTTTCACTCATTAATAACCATAGAATTAGGAGCAACAACCTTTTTCAACATAATTAATACACAAAATCAACCACACCGAAGAACCTGCCAATATCCCTCACTTATTGTGAGTAGTGTACATGTATATATGTATATATAAGCCAGCTGTGTCTGTGAGGCTTTTTCTTTGAACAATTGGCTATCTGGCTACTTCCTCAGTCACTGGCTTCTTGAAAGGTCTGGACTCCACACCTTTTTGAGGTAACCCAGTTATCTCAACATTTGGTGCGAACTGCTTTTTTGTTTGATACCCTGCACAATGCACATGCTCGACTGAGTAAGTTGCCTGTTTATCTACTCTCACATCATGTTATGTTGTGTGTGTCAGAGCTATTAGGATTTACTGACTCCATGTGCTTTGGTGAACTTACATCACAAATGTCATGAACAGACCGAATTGTCAATCATGTCAAGCAGAAGTCATGGAACACAGCGTTTTATTGACAATTCGTATAAAGCTTTGGTGCGCGCCAGTTTAATATCACTTCTGGCTTCCCCCGGTGCCCTGCACACACCCTGGACCATGACGCGAACATCTGCTCCTAGTTTTTGATAGAATGGTAATGAGACCCAATGCCATTCCTTGAATTCTCTCGTTCTTTAAAATGTAGTGGTCATTGTTGCAGAGCTTGCAATTTATGTTCCATCATGTCTGTAGACCCTGCCATCACACATGAACAATCTATACTGTATACTTCTTGCTTCCACGTCTAGAGGCTCCAGGATACCTGTTCGCTATACCTTGCCAACTGCACAACATGGATGAAAGGCTTGGGTGTAGCTGCTCATCTGTGGTATCCATGCAATGCAAGATGACGAACTGTACTGGTACTTCCCCGACATCCTAATGATTCGTCAATCTCGTCGTGTCATGTAGGGTTGTTTCATGAAGGGGTCAAGTTTGTTGCACGCAGGGACGTGTTACCCCTTGGGGTGATTTCTGATGGTTGCCAGCACAGGGTGAGTGTTTCTTGTCCGCTTTCACTTCGCAATGACTTTCCCCATGGCTCATTCGGGGTTGTCTCGGCTAGGGGATGGAATTTTCGATTGTCTGACAGCCATCTGATCTATTATATTCCACCATGGAAATCCATTAACCCTTTCCTCTTTGACATGATGTTATATGAATCTGAGCGAAGAATGTTAAATGTTTAATCATACCGTGTTTATCGATTACGAGGTACATGCATTCACCGTTTTACAAATTAGTTGCACATGTTGGGATTCATCAAAACTGCAAGAGGATGTCCCCTGACTTTTCCTTGGCTCGTGAAAATACTATCACTCTTTCTTCCTTTGTTAACCCACAACTAATGACAAACAACACAGACCACTCTTCTGCATCATCGTCATCCTCGCGAAAATCACAATTATTATCGACACCAACATCATCATCAATAATATCACTCGAGCATATCGACTCCATGGTTCAGTTCATTCCATGTGAGACAAAGCATCAAATCGCACGGGAATAAAGGACACGAGTGGGACGTCGAGTGCACACTTGGGAGCAGGATGTGGAAATGTAATTTCCCACTTGAACACAAATTTACTGGGAAGCTGACTTGTAATTATGAATAGTCTTCTCGGGATGGCAAAGATACAGTGCTGTAGTTCCGATGAGCCTTCCTTCCCAGCCCCTTCAAAAATGGAGGCACCACCAACTGAACTAGAGGTTCCAGGGAACCTGAACTCAACTGGTCTATATCAATATGGTTAGAATATGCATAATAGAACCACAAACTATTTATAGTCTAGGAGCCAGTTTTCAAGAGAGGCCTAGAAAATGAGTTTCGTGCAACACCCACTACACAGTTGGTTTGTCAATTCAGGGTGCTTGGGATACATCTGTAAAACAAATCCAGCCCTGATGTTCAGTTATATTGTGGCAGCAACAATAAATGGCAGCCACTTTTCTATTAAGGGGGTAGCGTAAAGCTCGAAATTGACGATTTATTTTTTTGTATTTTTGTTTTTTCAGCTCTTCCAAAAGGGATTCTTCAACATTATAATTAAAAGGATAGTGGGAAGTATGAGGGGATTTTCGTTATGCTGTTCAAGTATGATTAAATTTTTTTTAATTATTATACCTTGTATTATACCCAGAACACATAAAATCGCTGAAATATGTAGTTTTTGCTTTTCGACTGTAATTATGCAATATCATCTTTATGTTGTTCAATTGCGGTTATGGTTGTAATATGATATATCTTTATGATTTTTTCAAGAAACAAAATTGGACAATCCTTAACTAAAGTCAGAAAAATATGGATTTCATTTCCCCTTAAATCATCAACCCCACTCCTGTTATGACCAAAAGTGCACAAGTAATCTCAGCAAAAATATCTCACCAGGTCAAATCTGGCTGCGTATCATAACCATAGTCATTCACTGAACATTACAATGTTAACATATAACTGTTATTTGTTGTATTATTAAAATAAACACACATATTTTGCTACTGAATCATCCTCTAAGTGGTATAAAATCACGAAAATGTCATCATTAATCTTCCTCATCATCATCTTCTGAGTCGCTTGTGGTAGGTTCTTTGTTTGGGTTTTTGCATTGTTCACCTTCCATGCAAGTGCAGGCTTCTGTGCATGGCATGTTATTGTTCTTGCAGGCACATACGTGGCTGCGTTGACATGCAGACACTTTACACTCATGAATGAAACTTTCACAACAAAATTGGATGTATCTTGCCTGTCGGGGCTAAGAGAAAAAATAAATAAAAGAAATCCGTCAAAATCTCAGATTTACGCCTCGGACACCACCCCCCTCATAGAAAAGTGGCTGCCATTTATTGTTGCTGCCACAATTCATTCATTCATCAGGGCTGGATTTGTTCTATAGATGTTCCCAAATCACCTGGAAGTGACAAACCAACTGTGTAGTGGGTGTTGCACGAAACCATTTTGAGCAGATTCTGGCTCCTGGACTAATAGTTTATATGTGCTAAAAATATATGACAAAAATTGATTTTTCAATATGGCCGGCCAGCCGCGCCCATTTTTGGGCGTACAACGCCCAAATGCAATCCCAAACTAGTTTATGTCTTAAAGATGCTGCCTAACAAGTTTCATCAAATTTAATCAATATTTGTAACTTTTAGAGCGTAGACGTCGAATTGTTTACAGACGACAGACAGACAGACGGACGACGGACGACGGACACTGGGTGTCGACAAAAACTCAGCTGGACATAGTCCAGTTGAGTTAACAAAGGCAATGTCCAATGGGAATGATGGCTCAGGATCCTGTATTAGGTATCTGGGCTGCTGTACTAGTTGGTGGTGTCTTCATTGTACTGGTTGATGCCAAAGGGATGTCCCCGAAGCTGGCAGTTTCCATGATTGGTGCAGATTGATAAAATATCAAATTACTTTGAGCAACTGCAGGGTGTTAGTTCTTACAGATACTAACAATTGTTGGGTTGTGGTGCAACTATGACAGCTTCTCAATTCTTGAAAACTAGGAATGAAATAATCAAAAATATAAACAACTGGAAAAAAACCCCCACATATTCCTGATCGATTGCGGGTTTTCCAACCGCGGTTTTGAGTATCCACTCTTAATGAAGAACCACCTCGAGAGGCCATTTTTCCCCAGAGAGCAGGGGTTGGCCTTTTTCGGGCACCCTGGTCCCCTTTTTGAAGCAATGTTTTATGGCCGAATGCCCTTCCTGCCACCAACCCTGTTAGTCGCCTCTTGTGACACACAGGGAATTACCAGCGAACTGGTACTCAATTTGCTGACCTCGGAAGGATGACAGGCTGAGTCAACCCCCCTGGCGTTAATTCAGCGATCGACTGGGATTCAAACCCAGGATCCAAGGATCCCAAGCCGGCACCCTAACCGCTAAGCCAACACCAAGCCTATGGTATCCACTCTTAATATTCTGTATAATATTTTTCCAACTGCGATATACAGTTACGAGTAACCATGGCTTTCAAAGGCCCCACAGTCGACTGTGTGTGGCCATGGAAAGGTGAGAGGGCCACCCGCCTTTTCAAATCTCCCGCTGCCATGTAAGAGTGCCCGCTACTAGTGGTGCATCAGGGCATGGTGACCCATGCTAACCCGCCTCGTTCTGTCTCATGTTGTCCCTCGTATGCAGTAGACCTTGTGAAAGTGTTTGGCATTTGTCTTTAATTCCCTTGTAACTTCCACTAATTTTTCGGTTATTTCCGAGTATTTCTCCAAAATAACCTAAATATATAAATACTTCCCCTATCCCATAGGGCGAGGTTTAAATATCTCGACCTACCTCTACACAATATTTATCTACCAATTCACTATATTAATAGATAGATAATTATCATTCCGAGGGGATAATTATTAAAAGATAGATTAATTATAATTAATAGATGGCACTTAAAGCCATGCAATTGAGGTTAGCCTGCAAATAAAGCAATATGGCTGGCGGAAAGTAAAGGCCAAAGAACGATTGCAGCATTTTAACATTTGGTCCATAAAGATGGTCCGAGTAAAACAAAGACCATTACAATACAGGACGACAAGCTCACCTAAACTGACCTGCTTTTATTTCCATGAATGCCAAGGTGTGGTAATAGAGCATCCCCGAAATAATAATCGAACAACAATTTTATGACCAGACTCCCTTGCTATAGTCATCACATCTAAGAATCTATATCTTCCTTTATGTTTGTGAAACTTAGGTGGTTCCATCTGCCGATTGATAAGTAAGTTTGGCAATTGTGAAATTAATCATTTGTTAATAAGTTGGACAAATTACCTATAGCTCTACACCTAGTGTTTCCTTAATGGCCATATTATTCCACCTGCCTGTGGGATCGGCCCAAGTCTTTCACGAATCGGCTGGACAGGCCTGACGTTCAACTTAAGGCGATTTGGGCAGAAATTTGTTTAGGTTCTCAGGGATAATTCCCCTGCTCTTCATGAAATACACCGTGAGATCTTGCGATCTGGATGAAAGTTTGAGAATTCAACATGTTGGTTGTTTGGTAATGTCACTAGTGGTCCTCACATGTAATCACAAGGTGCAGCTGGTGTGTATACATATTGTTACGTGCTCCTCCCCGACCCCCTGGTCACGGTGTACCTCCGAGCCCCGAGAGGAGTCACGGCAGAAAAATGTGTTATTCTGTATGTCAAAGATCAATGGAGAAGCCACCCAATTGTTACTCACAATCAAATATTGTATTAAGATCACACAAGAATAACAGTACAACAATAATGGTATTCAATAGTACAATCAATATGTCCTATGATGGTACCATCTGTTTTGTAATATAGAACTCACCGTGCTCCAAGTGAGTGAACCAAGAACATTCCCCAATGTCTCTTATTCTTGGCTTCAAGCCAACGTTGATTCGCTCCAGCGATCACCAGAACGATGTCCAATCGAGACCAGAATCCCGTGCGGATGGCAAGTACAGTCACCCAGCCGAAGCTGCACAAAGGCGCCCTCAAGGCGACTGGGAAATCCAAAGGCGCCCTCCAGGCGACTGAGAGATCACACCCTCGGGTATGGGCTTTCACGGCTCAGTCGGCGAACCGCAAATTAATCTTCAAAAGCCACGGTGCACACACGCACACCAGATACGTCTGAAAGCGGCTGACGAAGCAAAGAAACCTTGCTCGACGCGTGACGCGCGCGAGTCAAAATGGCCGACGACCCATTCTTGAGACGTAACGGCCCGGCGATAATTCCCCTCGGAATCCACTGTCAAAAACCTGACACGTAGGTTGATCGGTCACAGCGATGACAACTCTGTCATAGGAATCCCTTTCCCGGGAACCCAAAAGTTCACTCGTGACTCTTGCTCGCCAACGTATATATATATATATATATGATCATTATATATATATATATATATATATATATATATATATATATATATATATATATTATATATATATATATATTGTTACGGATCTGAGACGGCACTCCCCTTAGCAAGGGGGGGGGGGGGGTAATCCCCTTGGCCTGTTAAGCTGGTCCGTCTCTGGTCCTGGTACTTGTAACGCTCTTTTGCGGGGTGGAATTGATCAAGGTTATTGGTCAAGGTTTTCTCCCAAATACCTTTACCAATCCCTCCGCAAAATAGGGAGACAAGTACCGCTCGAACCACGGACAAGATGGTATTTGCCGAGCGGTTTAGCAATCCACGGCCCGAGCCGTTAGCAATTGACTAACCCGATTCCGAGCGTTGGCCAAATCGTGCCACAGGTACTCAATGGGAAGAAGGGTCTAAAGAGATCGGGGGAAAGAAGAAGCCAAAGTAAGAAATAACAGGTATTTATTAATTATGTACAAAACCAAAGAAACCAAAGAAGAACGAAAGTAATATACAGAAGAAGAAGAAGACACAGGGCAAACCTTAAAACAATCTTATATTATACCCCAGACAACAAACAGGACAGACAAACAGACTTACACGACAAGGGAATAGCAGGCAGGAAGGGCTGGAAGAAGGGATGAGAAGGCCCAGGCAGACGGTAGGCGTCGAGGTCCCGCTCCAGGAGTCGACTCGCGTCGTGGCGGGAAAACCTGGCAGGCAGCGAGCGTGTATCGTTCACTGCGAGCGGACGTTGCATACAGCGATGGGATTGGGATGCTCCGTCTTCTTACGTGTCTCTCCCTTGTTCATTCCTCGTTCATCTCCCAACCGTGCCTTCTCACCGACTCTGGATCACGTCTCTCTCTGCCTTCCTCCTCCAACTCATCCTTCTCCTTCCAACTCATAAAAAGGCTTCGCGCCCACGCTTATATTACGCGTGTTGCAAAATCAATGCGCGCTTCATGGAGCCACGCCCGCGATGGTACCTCGCCAGCCCTGGTTGGTCGGTAGGGGATCGCTGACTCCGCCTCGGGTGGTGCGTCGGCGTGCCATGCCCGTGATCTGGCGGCTCCGCCCCCTTCTTTCTCGGCTTGACCGCATGGCTAATGGCGGCGTGGTGCCAACCCGAATCAAGGCAAGGAGCAGCGAACGCTGTTGGCAAGCGAGGTACCACAATTTGAAGAGGGAGAGCAAAATGGACGGAATGGGGCCTATCTTATTTGATTAATGCAACGCAGATTCAACTACTGGGAACAGATCCTAAACTGAAACACACAATAATGAAATAACTACGAAGAGGTCCTATGGTTTGCTACATGTTGTTCATGGACTAACTAGGGTGCGATCTTTAACAAGCCAATTGATGGGAATATTTACAGGGGAACATTTATAAGGGATGCATTTACTAAAATTTACTAGTGAAGGTTCTAAAAACTGCAACAATATATATATATATATATATATATATATATATATATATATATATATATATATATATATATTGTTACGGTTTTGGAATAAAGGTTAATTCCCCCTCTTAGTTAGATGCACCACAACATGAAGCCTCGCGATAGTTCAGTTATTTCTTTGTGAATGTAAGCGTAGTCCTTTCCTGTGTTTAGTTTTGCGTTGAGTAGGCCAGTGAGCTTGGGTGTTCTTTTGGCGCTTTGCTTTGGTGCTTTTGGTTTGGCGCTGGGATGCCACGCGGCAGGCCTGGGCAAGTCTACCGAGGCCGGAGGGACGAGCTGCAGGGGGAGTGGCCGGTAAGCAACGAGCCGCCAATCAGGGCTCGAGGGGAGTGGCTTACCACTCTGGCAGGAGGCGGGGCTTGGAACATTTGGGTAAGATCGGGGAGGTGCCATATAAGGTCCTGCCCCGAGCCCATTAAGCAGAACAGCAGCAGAACGCGCGTGAGTCAGAACGCACGAGAACGCACGAGAGCACAAGATAGGAGAGAGCTGTGAGAGTTCGTGGGTGGCAGAACGGGTGAGATCAAGAACGAGAGACGAGGATTGAAAGTCGCCCAGCCCTGAACAAGCCGAAGTGCTTGAATTGACTGTTGTAATAGCCTCGTTGTACACGAACTTGACCCGTGCCCTGTACCCTGCGCTCTGCCGCTGTATTAATCGCGCGCTCGAGAGGACGACCCGTGCCAGGCCACAGACGCGCGATCTCCTCCTGCCTGCATTTTCTCCTACATACTTGCCGTGACCGCCAGAGGGCTACACCACGAGCGAGCTGTCCAGGAGCGACCGGCAGCAAGGCGCATTTGGCGCGCGAACCTGCTCTTCTTCCATTTCCCCGTGTGAGTAATTGGGCCCGTGTCTGGGAAAAAGTTAAACTGGTTAAGCTCTGCTCTGTGTCCCTCTTTCCTTTATTCTGGATCATTGTAAATAATAATAAATTGTGTTCTTCCTCTGATTTGACCATTCCTGTCCCTTCCATCCATTGGCTTCGCATGGTACGAATAAAACCGGTCGAATCGGGTTCCAATAAAAGTAACAGCACGAGTCACGTGATACGCATTCCGCTTGGGCGTACTCGATTAAGCGTGGCTCGTGCGAGGCTCGATCCCCGCTTTCGTGGCAGCGTGGGTACCAAAGGTACGTGCGAATTTGTCCCGAAACACTTTTTCACGTTTGCCCGGAAGTGGCGATTCGGTCTCGCGGACCCGTAGACCCAGGGGGGGAAAAGGGGTTTAATCCCCCCTTTGTAATGGGAAGGGGCTTCGGGAATCCGCAACAATATATATGCCAATGTCTCTGTCTTTTGATTAAATCCGTTAGCTAAGCGATGGGTACTTCTGCTAGTATACCGATAGAAATGCAATGAATGAAGAAAGATTTAGACGAGACGGATTTCTGGGAAAAGGTCATGTATAAGCTTCTAGGTGCATTTTGGGGTAAAAGTTGGGAACCTCACTTTTTAACATAATTAGGGCATGCTGAATTCGATTAACCCGGTTCCCAAGCCGAATTTTGAGTTTTTTGTTTTGAATAAACTGCTGAAGAACTTGGGCATTGGT
The DNA here is from genome assembly GCF_964187855.1 of Myxine glutinosa. Taxonomy (NCBI): domain Eukaryota; kingdom Metazoa; phylum Chordata; class Myxini; order Myxiniformes; family Myxinidae; genus Myxine; species Myxine glutinosa. The sequence continues at coordinate 142,377,029 of NC_136265.1, read as the reverse complement.
GAACTCACAGAGAAGACGATCAAATCTGCAGAAGCGTTCGTCTGCAGAATATATAATGTGCACAGAACAACCTCTGTTGATTCAGCATGACATATGTTGTTCTCCAAGACTGGTAAACCAGAAGCAATGTCACCGCCAAGTGATGCTCTTCATTTCCATTTGATGAGAGTACACTATCAAGCCATGGTATGGAGAAATGCTCATTGTGCCATACCTGACCTTCCTACACCTGTGGAAATGGGATGGAAACGTGGTGATTCAGGACTAGAGCCTATTCTGATGACAGAGTCCAATCCCAGAAAGTTGCCTCGAGGTGATTTGTTGTGCTTGCCAGAAGCAATGCAAGACTCGACGCTGCAAATGTCGCTCTTCAGAGTTGAGGTGCGCATCAAGGTGTGCCTGTCAGCAACAGACTGATGATCAGACCCCTTGTATGAATTTGATGTAGTTTGGCAAAACAACATGTGTGACATTCCTGAATGTTTGTGCTTCATGGCCATGCATACTTAATTTTATAATAAATGGTTGTATGAAACATTGTCTTATTAAAACCATTTCCCCTTTTATAGTGTCCAATTCCAATATCAGTTTGAATGTCTCTTTCAAAATGTCGCCAAACATAATATAGACTAGACGGATTTATGAAAAAGGCCATGTATAAGCTTCTAGGTACATATTGGGGTAAAAGTTGTAAAGTTAAAGTAAAAGAGCTGCATGTATATTGTATATACATGATATATAAATGCTTGTTCAAATAAATTGTCCAAAACTGACAATTTGGCGGCCATTTTGTTTATGCTAATTAGAAGGTCAAAAACTCAAAATTCGGCTTGGCAACCGGGTTAATCGAATTCAGCATACCCGAATTATGTTAAAAAGTGAGGTTCCCAACTTTTACCCAAAAATGCACCCAACATTCACATTTCTCAGAAATCCGTCTGGTCTAATTGGTTTTTCTTCTTCGGAATCTAAAATACGAAATCGATTAAAATCCTAAACAAAAATACTCTATCTCTACCTACCTATACCCTATATTTTTTGGCCATGTAACCCAAACTCCACTTTCTTATTTTTTTGGCCTAATCAGTGCAACTACAGACTTGGCATTTAATATGGAATATTTTTTTTTCTTGACTTGGGTTTACTTTCTTAACTCAGTATATCAATCTGGTGAGTTTCTTTTACACTTTGGTGATGTATTTGTTGAAAGAACCATGTCACTGATTGTCTGTCGCAGCAAGATGTCAACAACAGGATTATATCACAGGTGGCGTGGCAAAATGTACGGGCAGGTGCATTTGATGATTGGCTTCACAGTCGGGTATACAAGGGTTGTTGCGTTCTGTATTAGTGGAAAACAACTGCTGCACATCTCCAAAAGTTACTGCCGCTTCCTCTGGAGATGGTCCGTTAACTCGACAATGCTGTTTGTCTTGGAGTGGTGGCTTTACGAAATTACGGCATGAAATAGCATGCTATTCCTCGGCAGTATGGCATCACTCAAGGTCAGGTGTCAAAGATCCTGAAACGAAATGCTCAGAGGGGTGTCCCTACTCCAATACCGAGGCCAGGACATCCCCACAGAACCACAAGGAGGGATGATCGCCTGCTGCACCGGTTAGTCCGCAATGGCCGTACCAAGTCAGCTAATCGGCTTAGGGCTGAGTGGCAGCAACTGACAAATGTGCCTGTATCCAGAAGGCTAGTCAACCAACGACTGGTTCAAGCAGGCTATCGTGCCAGGCATCCCTGAGAAAGCCACGCCTGACCAGACAACACCGCCAGCCCCGATTGCAGTGGGCCAGAGAGCACTGTCAATGGCAGCCAGGACACTGGAATCACATGATCTTCAGTGATGAGTCTAGATTTCTGGTCTATCGTCAAGATGGCTGCGTCCGAGTGCGCAGACAAGTGCATGAAGCCTACAACAAAGATTGTATAGTGCCAAGAGTCCAAGCTGGAGGTGGTGGGGTGACCGTTTGGGCTGCTTTTCATGCAGGGGGCAAAACTGACCTGGTTGTTCTGAATGGAAACCTGAACCAGTTCAAGTACAGGGCCATTCTGGAAGAAACATTGCTTCCATTTGCTCGTGCAGCCTTTCGAGGAAACTTTGTCTTCCAAGATGACAATGCATGGCCTCATCGTGCTCGCATGATCCAACACTTTCTTGCTGACCGTGGTGTAGAGCATATGGAGTGGCCTGCCATGTCCCCGGATATGAATCCGATAGAGAACCTGTGGGCAGAATTAACGCGTCAAATCGACCACTTGGACCAGCAGCCTACCACTGTGCGTGAATTGCAGCAGGCTATTGTCACTGCATGGCAAGCGATTCCTGTCCAAACCTTGGCAAATCTCGTGAACAGCATGCCTCAACGTGTACGTGCTCTCCTGAATGCTCGTGGGGGTTATACGAAGTACTGAACTGTAATTTTACTGTCCGTAATCCCAGTCGTAATTTAACTTTTGTTTAAAAATTTTTTTTGGCTAATGTGCAAAATAAAGAGATACTTCTGGAAAACGCACAGAAGTTTAACACAGTACTGTCCGTGAATTGAGTTCGATTTCAGTTTACATCACTTTCAAGGATCAATTTATTTGCTTCGAAATGTCAAATGTGGTTTTTGTTTCTTTTAAAGGTCACATTAACAAAATCGAGAATAATTTCAACATAATTCCAATGAACTTTTGGTTCTAAGACATCTTGAAAAGTAAGTTCACCCCCACAAAAAAAATATTCCATATTAAATGCTAAGTCTGTATATTGCTGGAACAATCCTGGTGTTGGCTTAACGGTTTAGGTGGCTGGCTTAAGATCTTAAGTTCAAGCTCCTGTCGTGCCGTTTTAATAACACCAGGTGGGTTGACTCACCCTGTAAATTTTCAGCGAAAATGAGTACCAGCTTACTGGGGGTAATAAGCCATTTGAGTATCCTGTATCGGAGTGGCGGCAACCTGCCCAGGATTGCATTCCTTAGCTAATGAAACTACCTCGGCAGCCCTAAGCACCTCACGGCATGAAAGGAATGGTTATTATTATATTGCTGGAAGAATGTCTACTATAATGGAATGCATCTTGCCACAACCAAATAACCTTTTCGATAATTATCCAGGCTCCGGGAAGAACAGAATAAATATGGGACAAAGGGTCATCATATGCAAAATGGGGAAAAGGTTAAACACAGACACAACAACATACATATTATATACTGTAGATGTGTCACATTCACAACACAGAGGAGGAATTCCGGATCAGAGGAAAGTAGTAAAGTAAAGTAAAATTGTAGTAAAGATCAGAGGAAGAAATTGGAGAGACTATGATGTGATGGTGGGTAACAGACTTACAATCCCATAGGGAAGCGTTTCCGACAACAGACTCAGGCATATGGTCGAGATAAGAGGGGGATGCACGAATGGAGGTGACCGTTAAGTTTAGACTCACGGAGAGAAACAAGGAAAAGGTATTTGTTAGAACACGTGTGAACTCGAGTGGAAGGCATTGGGCAAAGAGGTGAGGGGGCATTTGGAGCAAGAACTTAATAGAACCAGGATAAAACTACGAGGCCACAAACCTGCGTACAGTAGGAAGATCCTGAAACTAAACTTCTTGTCATGAGATGCAGGGGAAAAGGAGGCCTTTAGATAGTTATATGGCCGCTGGAAGGGTTTTGGAAGCAAGATCTTCTTATCTTGTGTCCAAAATGTGACTGCTGGCAGCATCATAATGACTGTTCCTTGGAAACAATGCCTGTGTAGGTAGGTTCGGGCAAGAATTTGAGGTGACTGGCCAGGATGCAGGTGACAATTTTTCAAAAGACAATGTGGGATCTTCAGCATCCACTATTTAATTCCGGCAGATGTGTCAACAGCTCAACATCCATCCGTGGGATGGCATACATTGAGACAGAATGCCCTGCCTGCGAAGCAGCAATCTGACTGTTTATAGTCGGGTTGATAATTCAACCCAGGCTTTACAGCTCAAAGGTAAGTGTGTTACCTCTGAACAATCCTGTGAGGATTGGGGGGGGGGGGGCGGACAATACAAGCAGCAGAAGTATCAGTTCATAGGTGGGGGTCATCTTACATGATGCTACAGATGAAGACTTCATTCCGGCATGAGCAGAACACAGCTCAGGACAGACTGGCGTAGAATTCCAAGGTGGCGGCCGGCATTTGAGGCCAACTTTCAGACGCGATCTGTCCAAGCCAGGTTATCGTTGACAGTGAGGCCCAGGAGCTCCAGTGATGGTCGGTGTTGGCAATGTGGAAAATATGTCAAACAATACAAGAAGCCATCTAGGGATGACTGTCTCACAATACTGAGCTCACCCAATAAAGGTCTGGAAAGTAATCACGTGACAATCTAGCCAAGCAAAACATGCCAAGCTGTTTGGGATCATGAACAAGGATAATATCATTGTTTTACAGGCCGGTCTAGCAGGTGTGAGGTTGTGGATAGGAAAAGGCAGAATGCGAAAAATTGGCTCAGATTTCCTGATACATCCATGTTTGCATGCCCAATGAGGACATGCAAAACCTGATACATCCATGTTGTTGGGCCCATGTTTGCATGCCCTGAAAAGAAAGAAAACCAGAGAATTGTCTGAGGAGGTCAGACACAAGATTGTAGCCAAACATGGACAATGTCAAGGCTACAAGTCCATCTCCAGAGACCTTGATGTTCCTGTGTCCACCATACGCAATGTTATCAGGAGGTTTGAGGTCCATGGCACTGCAGCCAACCTCCCTGGACGTGGCCGCAAGAGAAAACTTGATCGAAGATTGCAGCGAAGAATTGTTCGAATGGTGGAGAAAGCACCTCGATCAACTGCCAAACAGATTCAAGCTGACCTTCAGACACAAGGTACGACAGTTTCAACTCGCACCATCCATCGCCAACTCAATTAAAGGGGGTTCTATGGTAAGAGGCCCAGGAGGACCCCACTGCTGAGAGAGAGACTTAAGAAAGCCCGACTGGAGTTTGCCAAAACACACCTGAACAAGCCAAAATCCTTCTGGGAGAATGTCCTGTGGACAGATAAGACCAAATTAGAGCTTTTTGTTTTATTACATACTAGCAGGAGTACCCGGCATTGCCGGGGGGGTGGGGGGGGGGGGGAGCGTTGTTTGGTTTGGGAGGAAGCAGGAGAGGGAGTGGTGAGGAAGGGAGTTGGGGGAGTGGAAGGGGGAGGGGAGGGAAGGGGGAGGTAATGGGAGAGGGAGAGGAAAGATATACGATATATACATCTTTCAGGGAGGTGGGTAAGGGAAGGAGGAAAGATTTACCCATGCAAAAAGTGCTTTAACCTCAGTGTTGCCCAGGCAAAGAAGGAAACTGTAATACTCTCTGCCACCATCACAACGTGGCGCTACACGATACACATTTACAAAGAGAAATAACGCCCCTTCCCCCACCCCTGAATGAGGCCCGGGCCACATAGCCTATGTTACCCCCCAGACAAAGTTGTATTTGTATTTGCACCCCGAGTAAAGTAAAAAAAAGCGTTTATAGCTGGAGTACCCGGCGTTGCTCAAGCGAAAAAGAAACATTAACATATTTGAAATGAGGGCGAATATAATAGAAAAGTACTTACATCCAAATCAGAATCCATCACAAATGTCAAATCATCATTTTACCTTTTCGTTGAATATATACTGCTGAATGTGCCGTTGATCATGCTTCTGAGTTAAGTATGATGACGTTCAGGAAGAAGAAGAAGCCTTACCACCAACTTCGACCGCTTCAGGAATTGTTTTATTATTTGTGTTCAAATGTCTGGTGATTGTTTTGTATTTATTTATGCGAATGCGTACTTGTATATAACTGTCATTAATCAAAAAGGCTTAGGCACTAAAGGGCGATTTTTTTAAAAATCCCAAAAAACGAACTTTTTTTTCCAAAAAGATTTTTTTTTTTTTGGCCTAAAACACGCCCAGGCACTCACTGATGAACCTCTGAAAGTTTAACGAAGATCCATTCAGCCATCTCTGAGAAAAATGGCGATACAGACCAATGGCTCTCTTATATCGTAGAAGATTCTTTTAATTGAAGTAACTGAATTCCAAAATGATAAGATCAAGTCACTTGTAACGAATGAGTCATGATTTAATAGTCTCTACTTATCAACAATTTTAATTTCCTGCTAAAAGAAGGATGGATTCATTCAAACGTGCATTCATCAAATCGAGGTGTTCATCAACCTAAAGCTGAAAACGAATGTACAAAAAGAATGAATGTAAAAGATGCATGAATGAACATTTTGATTGGCTAATTAATTAATTGCATGAATGAATGGATCGAATGAATGAATGATAATATGGTACAAAATAAAATCTCCAAAGGACTATCGGTATGAATTGAGTGATGTAAAAATGAAAGAAGACCGAATCAATGTAGAAGAATGAATCAGGTTCTCTCGGCCAACAAAAAACGATGAATCAGTTTGAAAGCTTGACGTAATGACATTTCTTGGGAAGGAAAAAGTCACCTGAATGTCACAAACATAATAATGATGTCCTTCATGCAAAGGTGTTGCATTCATTGCAATATAAAACGGCTGCATGCATGTTGCCGTGACTGCTGATTGTGAAGACCTCAACATTCATTCATTCATTCATTCATGGCAAGCGATAATGACATCACAGAAGGTCTAGCCCAAGGCTAGTTTGAATGAGACTCGGGTTGTGGTTGTGGTTTTATCCCCCTCCCATGAATTATTATTAGTAGCAACGGTACCCACCCTACGGGCGGGGCTTCAATTGGGAGGCCCAAATGAAAAGGCAAAATATCAGAAATTGAAGGTTTTTTTTTATTTAAAACGATTTATATTGTTGCAGATCTCAGCGCCGGCCTTTTCCCCTTACCAAGGGGGGATTAATCCCCTTGTCTTTTACTAGCCGACGGGACCCGAGACCTATGATGTCACTCCTGGACAGCGCGAAGTAGGGTCGTAGGACTAATCACTAATACCTAAGTACTCGCGCCGCCCAGAAACGAGGAAATAAGCCCCACCCTAATCAAGGGGGTTGGTGGAAACGCCGAGCGGTAGCGAACCCGTGACCCGAGCCGATATCAGTGACTAAAACCCGATCCGAGTGGTTCTCAATCGTGCCACGCTTACCCAATGGAGGAAATCACGGAAATGGTCGAATTTGGGAAGAAAAGGAATAACAGATTTATTTACACTTTGTACAATAAGAAGAAGAAGAATACACAGTGCAGTCTTAAACAGTCTTAACTTATCCCAAGACAAACGGGCCCGGCACACTCAGACACACTCACACGGGGTTGCAGACGAATGGGTCGATGGTCCAGGGATGGCGTCCAGGCAGCTCGCTCTCCGGTCCCCAACTCGCCCCGCGAAGTAGAAGAACGCAGAGGCCAGGAGCTCTCCACGCGTCGTTTGGCGCGCACGGGATTATCACAGGGCGAACGGTAGGACTGGCTTTGGCGGTTACACTCACGGGGCTGCGTACGTAATAAACGGACAGTTCAATACGCGCTTCTCAATCAATGCCTCAAACTGTCATGTGCACGCCGGTCCTCTCAGTGCTGTTCCCACACGAGTGCTCCGGATCAGTTCTCTCAATACCAGTTCGTTCGGTCCTCATACAGTTCTTCGTAAGCGCCTCTCCCTTCTCATCTCTCAACTGAGGTGGGGGCCTCGCGCAAAGGGTTTTATTGCCACGCCCTTGGAACCCTCTGGAACTCACCAGACGTTTCTTGCCACGCTCTATCAAGCCAGGCCCACCGAGCTCTGGTTGGCTGTTGCCCTTACCGTCACCGCCTCTGACGCGTTGCTTGACGCGGCCACACCTCGACCTCGCGCTCCTCCCTCTTTTCAGGCCTACCTCGTGTCACTTGGCTAGTTCGAGCGAGCAAAAGGCAGCTAATGCTGCTGGCAGCCAAAGCGTAACAAACTGCTGCGGGTAGCCCAAAGCGTAACAAATTGAGGGATGCCAAATGGGGCGCGGGATCGAGTTAGCCCATGATGTAATTGAAGGGTGGCCGCAAAATGAAAAGGACCTAAGCTTAATTTTTTACACAACGCAGATGTCACTAGGGAAATGGCCTACTCTTACACCTACTATGACATAACTAATTCTAATGGGCCTACGTGTTGCTTGTGGACTAACTATGGGGGGCAAACCTTTAACCTATAATGATGTTATATGTACAATCTCAAAACCTCAACAATATAAACATCCGTTAAATCATATCACACACAAATCATCAAAATCTAAACAGTATTTGTAGAATTTCAATAAAAGCAACGAACAATAAAAGCCAATAAAAGCCACAGTGGTTCATATCGGTAAATATTATTCCATCGTTTTTGGAAAAACTTGAAAATTGGAAAAATAGGAAAATTGGGAAAACAATATAGCCTATTTTACTCCATGGGGTCCCAGGATTACCCACCCAAAATTTCGTTGCGATCGGTTCAGCCGTTTTTGCGGTACCTGGGAACAGACGGACAGACAGACATTTGGTGAATTATAGCAAGATTATTATTTCATATACAGCCTGTGGCTACTGGTTGCATCATCACCGGGAGCGTGACTGTGCTGCTGATGCAATGCCCCCATGAATACTACACAAGTGCACCTTCTGATGAAAAGGATGCAGATTTGTAGTTTGGTGTCCATATTGCCAAGGTTTATACAAACTCATTTGAAGATATAGATAAAGAATCCATCAAATGCTTTAAACGTGCAACGCTTTACACTACCAGATTTTCTGCAACAATCCATACTTTAAAATGTACTGAACGCTAAAAATCACTTTCCAAGATTAAAATAAACAGCAAATACAAATTTGGTGAAACATTTTGGACGTGGGTATCCATCACAAATCACAAAACTAAGGAGGATTATAGCCTTGTATGTGGTGAGGCTCTTAATACACGAAAATCGCTCTCAATCTTTTTTGTACACTGCTTCTTTTTCAATTCCATCTAGAGGAGCTGCATGACGTCATTGCCGGGCAACAATGCCTCTTGAAAATCCTCTCTATCTCTTTGCTGATGACTCCACTCTCTGCCGCTCCATTCCTCATCCCTCAGATCGGCAGTCTGCAGCCTCCTCACTCTCTGCAGACCTGGACAAAATCACAGACTGGGCAAACAAGTGGAACATGTCTTTCAATCCTGACAAATCTCACACTCTTACGATGTCTCTCCGAAAAGACCGACTGGACAACCCTCCCATCTATTTTCTGAATAATCCTCTCCAGGAAGTTCTGTCACTCAAGCTTTTGGGTCTCACTATCTGCCATGATCTTTCCTGGGAAAACCACATTTCCAAGCTGGCCTCCAACGCCAGTCGCCGACTGGGCATCCTCCGTCGTGCGAAGTCCTTCCTTGGCACACCTGAGCTCCTCACCACATACAAGGCTTTCATCCGCAGCTCAATGGAATACTGCTCTCCCCTCTGGGCTGGTGCTCCTGCCTCACACCTAGCTCGTCTTCACGCTGTTGAAACCAAAGCGTTCAGAATCATTGCAATCTCCCGTGATGACGCTATCTCCGAGGGCCTTTCACTTACTCACCGCAGGCAGGTTGGTGGTCTTTCCGTCTTCGACCGACTCCTCTCCGGCCTTGCTCCCCCAGCTCTCTCTGGGCTCTGTCCCCCAAATATTCCTGCAGGTCGCACAAGATCTGCCTGCAACCCTCTTATGGTTAAACTGCCAAAATCAAGACTCTCTGCTCACCTTCACTCCTTCATTCCTCTTTTCTCCCGCCTCTGGAACAAACTCCCTCACTCTCTTCAATCCCACTCCTCCCTCCAGGTCTTTAAAACGGCTGTTCACCACCATCTCTTATCTTCCCCAATCCAAAACCTTGATCTTTTCTACCCCCGCTAATTTCACCCCAAATCCACTTTTTTGAGGTGACTTTTGTCCTCTTTCCTGGAAGTCCTTGGTGTCCTTGCGTTTTATACCTATCCTGCCTCCCCCCAGGCCCTCTGCCTCCCACACATCTCCTGATGTCCCTGCCCTCAAATGTTGTGTTTGTGTGCTTCCTCCCCTTCTCTCCCCATCTTGTCGACCGCTCCCCTTTTTATATACTTTGTTTGCTTGTTTGTTTGATTTGTTTGTTTGATAAATGTTAGCTCTTTCACGAGCCTCGACTCTGTATACAAAAAAAACAAAAAAAACAAAGGGGGGCGGGCAATGACGTGCGCTGAAAGGGAGTACTTAGTTTTCACTCCGTTTGTTTGTTACTTGCGAAAATCGAAGATTTTTCAAGTACATTGGTTGGTCTTGTGTGTTATTCTGTGTGTTTGTCTGTCTGTATGCAAGTCACCTGCAAGTCACAATTTTCAACCGATTTCCTCGAAACTTCACCAAATGTTACAGTTGGCCATAAGCAAGAAGCCTATTGTTTTTGGGGGCAAACGATCAATAGGTCAACAAAAGCCAAAAGGTCAACATAGGCCAAATTTCTAAAATCCTCAATTTTCATCTGATTGACTTGAAATTTTAAGAGGACTCGCATATCTTGTCAGTAAATTCAACGACAAAGTATTTCTAAGGTCAGCATAGGCCAAAAGGTCAACATAGGCCAAAAGGTTAACATAGGCCAAATTTCTAAAATCCTCAATTTTCATCCAATTGACTTGAAATTTTAAGAGAATTTGCATATCTGGACACTGAATTCAACCACCAATATTTTTGAGGTCAACATCGGCCAAAAGGTCAACATAGGCCAAATTACTGAAATCCTCAATTTTCATCCGATTGACTTGACATTTTAAGAGGATTTGCATATCTGGACACTGAATTCAACCACCAAGTATTTTTGAGGTCAACATAGGCCAAAAGGTCAACATATGCCAATTTTCTAAAACCCTCAATTTTCATCTGATCGACTTGAAATTTTAAGAGGATTTGCATACTAGGTCACTGAATTCAACCACCAATATTTTTTTTTAGGTCATCAGAGGCCTCAACTTATATGAAGGATTTTGCAAGTATCGTGCTGTGCACGACATATTTCTTGTTTGTCTGTCTGTATGTCAGTCGCATACAGGTCACAATTTTCAAACGATCTTCACGAAACTTCACCAAATGGTAGAGTTGGTCATAAGCAAGAAGCCTATTGTTTTGGGGTTAAAAGGTCAATAGGTCAACATAGGCCAAAGGTCACCAACTTTGTCAAATTTCTAAAATCCTCAATTTTCATCCGATTAACTTGAAATTTGAAGAGGATTTGCATATCTGGTCACTAAATTCAACCGCCAAGTATTTTTGAGGTCAAAATAGGCCAAAGGGTCAACATAGGCCAAGTTTCTAAAATCCCCAATTTTCATCCAATTAACTTGAAATTTGAAGAGGATTTGCATATCTGGTCACTAAATTCAACCACCATGTATTTTTGAGGTCATCATAGGCCAACAACTTATTTTAGGGATTTCGCAAGTATCGTGCTATGCATGACATATTTCTTGTTTGTTTGTTTGTTTTCTTGTTTGTTTGTTTGTTTGTTAGGGTGATATCTCAGCCATCCAGCATCCTTGGAAGCTGAAATTTAGGCACAATTGTGAGCATGTGCTTTAGCAAAAACCGTATTTTGTATTTTTTGATTAATCAATTAATTGATTGTTTATTTAATTATTATCGACTTATTAAGTAGTTATTTATTTTCTTTCTCTTCTGGGCAATATCTCAGGCAACTTTTGAGCTCGGAAGCTGATATTTGGACACAACAGTTGTTGCATCCTGTTCATATGTTTAGGATGTAAATGCCAAATTGATTTTGGACGCATGAGGGTGTTTCACAATGATATACGGTCTCGGGTGAAGAAGAAGAGAGAGGTTTGGCAGAGATTTTGGAATAAAGCCTGTTGTTGCACGCCTGTGGTCCGGACCTTGATTCTTCTCAAACACAACGATAGTGACAAAGTGATTTGGCTATGAAGGATATTTTTGATTCATTGATTAATCAAGTAATCAATTAATTATTACATTTTTGGATTTATTAATTATTTCATTCATTTTCTAAAAATTACAGCTTCGGATGAAACACTGGTGGTTTAGGTATGCTATAAGCCAAATGATTAAGAAATTAATTATTTTACGATTATTATTTATTTATTTTAATTACGCAATCAATCAAGCAGTTATTGTACACTTCTCCCTCCAAATACCATCTCCATGTGCTGGGATTTGGCATGGGGGTGGTGTACTTTGAATGTATTGCGATTTGTTTTCTTTTTTTGGTATACAAAGTCGAGGCTCGTGGAGGAGCTGGAACATAGAATGGATCAGGATGTAACAGAACAAAAGTAACAGTATAAAGAAAGGTATGCTGTAAGGTATGTTGGGGAAACACACCAACAGCAGGGATGAGGGACAAAATAGAGGGAGACTTGGAGAACTAAGGGATGTGGGGAAGAATGGGGGATAGGGAAGGACACAGGGGGAGGACAAGATGGACACAGAAGCAAACTCTCAGGAAGGAAAAACTGAAAAATTGGAGTTTTTTTTGAGGCGAGGATGGGGAATAGGATTCCTTGAAGAAGAAGCTGAAAGGATCACACTTGGGAGAAAGGAAGCAGGATGCGCACAAATCCGGTTGTGCATGTGGTCACCGAGTCTCGAAGGATGAGAGTATTCGACCAATAGAACCTGCTTTGGATTGAGTTCACACTCAGGAGACATGGAAGGTCAACTCAGTTACTCTTGTAACTTGCACCTGTTTTGTGAAAACCTGACACTGGATTGCACTTGGCCGCATCAGTTGCTGCATGACTGAGCAAAAAAGGTAATTTTTCATTTGTTTTTTACACCGAATATTTTTTGTAATCAAGTTAGCCAATTGATATATGTGTTAAAGTCTGGCAGCAGTCCAGGCATGGTTACCCCCTTCACTTTGCCAGGCAGCACTCGTCTAGACGTCTCACAAATCCTCCAGACAGCACCGCTTGCTGGAGTTAGCTCTGGGCCAATGTGGACAATACCATCCAGCCCTGAGTTGGAAGGACACTAAAAATCCACTCTTCAGAACTGTTCTATTCCCATTCGTAGCTGAATGGAGCTGGCACTTGATCGGTCCATCTGGCAAGAAGTATGCCACTCAGGTTTGTGGCACATGGGAAGCATGAAACATGAAGCAAATGCTGACCACATTAGAGGGCGCCACTTCCCACCTCTCAAATCTAAAGACAACACCAATTGGATCTGTTACCACTGTGGATGGCCTTGCTGTGTCAGAATAGGACCATTCTCTTGTGAAAAGTCATGTATATCATCAGTTGATCATTATCATTAACTGAAGCAATCTTTGGTGTGTTCTCAGGTTGTGGAATTTGATAGCAGGATGCCCTAGTGTATGCACGCTCACCTCTGAGAACATCCTGGTGTTTCACATGCAGGGCGATACTCAATGTGTGTACCATTCCTCGGATTGATGTTAAACCGGGTGACCCGTGTGCCAACATTAGTTGGTCGATGTTAATGATCTCAGAGTGTCCTTTGCGAAGAGTAGACGAGTTATCGCCAGTACCCTGAACAAATTGCAAAATTCTGATTTAACCTACAGGGGGCACTGCATCAGCAGCACAGCTACGCCCCAGCAGATGACACTGGAAGCTGCAGTGCGCGCTGCATATGAAAGAGGAAGATTGGAATTACTTGACATGCAATAATGAAAAATTACTGTGTATATTGTAAATTAATTATAAACATACTTGTGCAAAGTGTTACAAATTGCACATGTTCATCCAATGAATAACTCACAGATATATATATTTTTTGTATATAAGATCGAGGCTCGTGAAAGAGCTAACATTAATCACACAAAAAAATCAAACAGACACATACAACATATAATAAGGGGAACGGTAGACAAGATGGGGAGAGAGGGGTAAGCACACAAACACAACATTTGAGAGCAGGGACATATGCTTAGGTCTAAGGTTGTCCGCATCAACCACCGATTCCACCGTTATTTTGGTCAGGCAGAGTCAGTCATCAAGCAATTTCAGGCAGCATGTCAGCAACGTGAATATACGAGTCAGACTGGATGTCTCCATCATGGCTCGAGCTAACGGAATAGTCCTCCCAATTCTTGGGATCTGTTCCGGCATGGATGGTGAAAGCCAAATTAATTTTGATTGAAATATTGTTTGAGAAGTTGCTTGGCCTTCCAACACTATATAACGCACCCAAGGTTGGCATTACAATGAAAATCATGAACTAAGAGCAGCAGTCGTGACTGCAAGGAAATTTATTCAAAACGTGTCCCACTTATATCCCGAGAATATATATAACTGTGAGAAATAGTAGAAACTCTACAGTACGAGCAGGGCGTCTCATTTGCATTAAATAAATAATCGGGAGATTAAATCAGAGGCGGACGTAGCTTCAGGACGTCGATCTTTAATTTTCGACAATCTTTCGACCAACAAAGGTCTTCTTCTTAATCGTCCCCAAGTTCAATGGAAGTCACTATATAACGTTCACTTTATAACGTTCACTTTATAACGTTCACTATATAACGAAGAAGTTCCGTTCGTTATTGCTGTTCGTTTGTTCCGTTCGTTTGACGTACTCAAAAATCACCAATAAACTCCAATACATCCAGAACTCCGCTGCCCGTCTACTCACCCATTCCCGGACCCGTGACCACATCACCCCCGTCCTTTACAAGCTTCACTGGCTCCCCATCCCCCAGAGAATCCAGTACAAAATCCTCCTCTTGACATACAAAGCCCTCCATAACCTGGCCCCATCCTACCTGGCTGACCTCCTCTCCAGACACACTCCCACCCGCAACCTCCGCTCTGCTGGTACCAACCTCCTGACCCCCTCCATCCGGACCAAATTCAGATCCTGGGGGGACAGGGCCTTCTCCATCGCTGCTCCCACCCTCTGGAACTCACTACCTCACACCATCAGAGACTCCTCCTCACTCACCACATTCAAAACATCACTAAAGACCCACCTGTTCAACACTACATTCAACATTCAACCCACAGCATTTAACCCCTGACTAGTTCTTCCCCTTCTCCCTCCTTTTGCTTTAAATATTTCCCTATTGATTCTTGCCTTTTTGCAATTGTTGTTTTCATGTATTGTTATGCATTATGTTTTCCACTCTGTCAAAGTGCCTTTGGGCTTCTTGAAAAGCGCTATACAAAATAAATGAATTATTATATATATCTATATATATATATATATATATATATATATATATATATATATATATATATATATATATATATATATATATATCTGTGCAGCGTCTGTCCTGTGTTGTCACTGAACTACTTTCTCAAACTTTTGTGAAATCGTACCAAACTTCTGGTATGCACATACATATCTCTCCCGTCGGTATGTCCTAAGGGTATTTTTTTTGAAAAGATTTCCAATTTATTATTTATTTTTTTGGGGAATTTTTTTTTCAACCTCAATTGTTTATAAAATGTGATATCACGTATATTACAAATACATTTGTCCAAAATAATTGTTTGAATTATGATTGGTTTAAACCATGACAAAACGGCAACTCAGGTACAGTCATTTATCTATATATCTACACATCTGGGCAGTGTCTGTGTTGTCACTTAACGACTCCCTCAAACTTTTGTTTCCGTGGTTGTGAAGTGTTTTTAATAACGTTGTGGTGGTTTTGAATCACGTGGTGGTGAGGTATTTTGAATTATGTGGTGGTGAGGTGTTTTTAAATGATGTGGTGGTGAGGTGTTTTTAAATCACATGGTGGTGAGGTGTTTTTAAATCACATGGTGGTGAGGTGTTTTGAATTAATTGGTGGTGAGGTATTTATAATTACGTGGTGGTGAGGTGTTTTTAATTATGTGGTGGTGAGGTGTTTAGAATTAGTTGGTGATGACGTGTTTTGAATTACGTGGTGGTGAGGTGTTTTGAATTACTTGGTGGTGAGGTGTTTTTTAATGACGTGGTGGTAAGGTGTTTTTAATTTCGTGGCTGTGAGGTGTTTTTTTTACGTGTTTTATGGGTGTGAGGTGTTTTTAATTTTGTGGTGGTGAGGTGTTTTTATTACGTGTTTTATGGCTGAGGTGTTTTTATTACGTGTTTTATGGCTGTGAGGTGTTTTTAATTTTGTGGTGGTGAGGTGTTTTTATTGCGTTTTAAGGCTGTGAGGTGTTTTTATTACGTGTTTTATGGCTGTGAGGTATTTTTATTCCGTGTTTTATGGCTGTGAGGTGTTTTTATTACGTGTTTGATGGCTGTGAGGTGTTTTTATAACGTGTTTTATGGCTGTGAGGTGTTTTAAATTACTTGATGGTGAGGTGTTTTGAATTACTTGGTGGTGAGGTGTTTTGAATTACGTGGTTGTGAGGTATAATCGTCCCAAACTTCCAGTCTGCACACACCCCTCCCCTATGTGTGTGCTGAGGGGTTCTTTCTTGAAAAAAAAACATTCAACCTAAATCTTCAACCTAAATTGCCTATAAAAATGTAATATTACAAACACAACAAATACATTTGTGCAATGTAATTGTTTGTATTATGATTGGTGTAAATCATGACAACACAGCAACTCAGGTCCAGTCATTAGCCTCAGCTAAAATGAGCCCATTCCTCAGTAACGTGCGCTCGCCTCACCAAGCTAGTATATATATAATTATACAGTCATACCCCGTTTTACACCATTTCGACCTACGTCAAATCCGACTTTATGCCACTCTTCTAGAGTAAATTTCAGTTCAGTGAACATCATTATGTGCGACTTTACCTCACTCCTACGGACGTGAAAAAAAAATTTTTCCCCTTAAAAATATATTTAAAATAAATAAAATAGTACATAAATTAACAATAACAGAAGCTAAAAAACAATTTAAAATACAATAAAAAGCACATTAAAAATATGTAAAAATGTATGTACAGTATACTGTACGGACGCGCACCTGCTGGTTCTCATTCAAAACAGAGGCGACGTACAGTATTCCTTTACTGTGTCTGTGTTAGCCATGGGTCCTAAGAAGGATAATGCTAGTGTTTCCAAGCGTAATGTGGTTACGATGGAAGATAAGTTAAATCTGATTAAAAGGTATGAAAAAGGTGAAAAAGTGTCGGTGATAGCACATAGACCTTATCGCGAATCGGAACCGCAATGCGTCATGGGATCGGAAAAGGGCAATAGCAAGTGTACAGCCAATATAAGTCAAGACCTACTCTCAAGTGCCTTGTTGGTATTACACCCAGTGGAACAATTTCATACATTTCCAAACCTACAGGAGGAAACACGTTGGACAAAAAAATTGTAAAGATGACGAACATTGTAGACAAGTTCCAGCCCGGCGATATTTGTATGGCCGATCGAGGTTTCTGTATGGCCGAGGGCTTGCTTCGATCGCTCCACGGCATCAAAGTTTGAGTGTTTTCCCGTTCGTGTCTTTGTCAAATTTCCGCTGGGTACTTTGTTGTGTATGTGTTATTGTGTGTTTCTATTTGGTTTTGTAGTTGTTGCAAATTTGTGTGTAATTAGTCGTTTTTTTGTTCGCGCCTCGTGCGCGGCCTGGTCTTTCCGGGCTCCCCCCCCCCCCCACCCCCGTCAGTGTTTTGTGAATATGGGTTCTTTCCTTCATTGTATTTGCTTGTTTCTTAGATTTTCTTTTCTCCCCCCTAACTCTCACGAGCATCTTACCCTTTGTCCAGCGTTTTGAAAGCAGAACAAACAAACAAAAAAATTCGATATTAATTCTTTCTCTCCTCCGGACACGTGCTTGTTCGCTCTCCTCCTCGTCTCGACTTGTGCCCCCGCCCCCTATATCTCCTTTTTCTTCCACCTCTGCTCCTGCTTTCTCAATCCACGTTCTCACTTATGACAGTATCTAAACTAAGATCAAAATTCTGCTCTGTCAGAGGGTTCTCTTGAGAGCTTGACAGGCAGAGCGTATGCACATGGCAGTGATGTCATTACGTGCGCTCATTGAAAGCTGGACAACTGAAGATATATTTGGATTGGTTGCTCCCGGCTACATCCAGGCGATTCCATATAATGAGTGGATACCAGAGATAATGTGCCATGTGGCAGATGGTACTTATTGCTCCCATTAAGGTACAGCATAGCTGGATGGGATACCTTAATGGCGGTTCACCACTGATGGTATGAAATCGCATAGTAACTGATATATATATATATATATATAATATATATATATATATATATATATATATATATATATATATATATATATATATATATATATATATATATATATATATATATATATGTATATACAGTGAAACCTTGACTTACGAGTGCACCAACTTACGAGTTTTCCGAGATACGAGCCGTCGCTCGGGCGGTTTTTTGCTTTGAGATGCGAGCCGAGATCTGAGTTACGAGCTTACGTCACCCGCCACCAGGTGGCCCAACGAGCGTTCCGGTCACGTGGTTATCGTGCCGTGCAAGCCATCTCTGCCGTATATCGCTGCTGCTTTGTTTTCGCATGTTGGTTATTTTGGAACATTTCTTAGTTTTAACCATGGGTCCTAAGAAATTGAGTGCCAAGGGCAGTACTGAGAAGAGAGGATGATGTGCTTGGATATAAAACACGCAATCGTCGAAAAACATGAGTGAGATGTGCGTGTTGTCGACTTGGCGAGGCAGTACGATCGTAGTACTTCTACGATATGTACGATTTTGAAGCAGAAGGAGTCGATAAAGGCTATAACGCCAGCCAAGGGCATTACGATTATTTCAAAGCTCCGGACCTCTATCCATGAAGAGATGGAGAATTTTCGAAACATTTTGAAAGGGAGGAAGAAACAAACCTCGTTGGACAGGTTTTTATTGAAACGCCCTGCAAGTGAAAGCGAGGAAAGTGTGGCGAAAAGGGCAAAAGTTATCTCCTCCACCTCCGCCAGCATCTTCGTCTGGTCTTCAAGGTAAATACACTGCAGCGCGATGCTGCGCGCGCTAATGCTTACGCAAGGAGCAAGCGGACAACGCGGTTCATACAAGTCTTTATTCAAACTGCAGCACTAAGCTGCTCAAGGCTGCGCGCCCCGTCTATATCCTGAGGCCACGCCTCTCTCCCCGGCGTGGCCCACCCCCACTTGGTGTGCGGGGTGATGTCACCACGTCAGTGCTTTCGTGTCCGCCACAACACTTAATAAAACCAGTTTATTTCTTTACATTGAAGGAGTCTGGACTCCAGCAGAATACGGATAAAAGGATGGCAAGGCACAAACTCGTCCGAGAAGATGTTTATTCGTAAAACCAACTCGGGAACACTAAAAAGCCCGTTTATCGGGCTGCCTTATAAAGCAAAACCAAAAACCCAAACCGAAACCGAAAGCCACGCCTCTCAAGCGAGGCGTGCTTCGGTGGTCACGTGATCCACAGGTGTAGCTCATTATACCCGCACGCGCGGGACGCTTTGGCGGTCACGTGACCAGCCACTCTGGCGCCGGGGATCCCCGCCGGTGACGTCACCGGCTGGAGCAAAGAGATTCTGATGCCGGTCTTGCTTGGGGGACCCATGGGTCGCTACAACATTCTCTTTTATTATGAACAGTATATACGAGGTCGTGCTTGTTTATACATTATTTGTTATTTATAAAGTACATTTTTCTTATTTAAAAACACGTAACAAAAAAAATTGGTGTGGTTTTTTGGGGGCTGGAACGGATTAATAGCATTTCAATGCCTTTTAATGGGGAAATTTAATTTGAGAAACGAGCAAATTGAGTTACGAGCTCGGTCACAGAACGAATTAAACTCGTAAGTCAAGGTTTCACTGTATATATATATATATATATATATATATATATATATATACATACACACACACACACACACACACACACACACACACACACACACACACACACACACACACACACACACACACACACACACACACACACACACACACACACACACACACACGACATGACCAAAAGTATGCGGACACCCATTCTAATTAGTGGAATCGGCTAGTTCAGCCACACCCATTGCTGACAGGTATATATAATCAAGCACACAGCCATGCAATCTCCATAGACAAACATTGGCAGTGGAATGGGTCATACTGAAGAGCTCAGTGACTTTCAACTTGGCACCGTCATGGCATGCCACCTTTCCAACAAATCAGTTCGTCAAATTTCTGCCCTGCTAGAGCTGCCCTGGTCAACTGTAAGTGCTGTTATTGTGAAATGGCAACGTTTAGGAGCAACAACAGCTCAGCCGCGAAGTGGTAGGCCACACAAGCTCACAGAACGGGACCGCCGAGTGCTGAAGCGCGTAAAAATCGTCTGTCCTCGGTTGTAACACTCACTACCGAGTTCCAAACTGCCTCTGGGAGCAACGTCTGCACAACAACTGTTCGTTGAGAGCTCCATGAAATGAGTTTCCATGGCCGAGCAGCCACACACAAGCCTAAGATCACCATGCGCAATGCCAAGCGTTGGCTGGAGTGGTGTAAAGCTCGCCACCATTGGACTCTGGAGCAGTGGAAACGTGTTCTCTGGAGTGATGAATCACGCTTCACCATCTGGCAGTCCGACAGACAAATCTTGGTTTGGCGGATGCCAGGAGAATGCAACTGCTTGAATGCATAATGCCGGCGGATGCCAGGAGAATGCAACTGCTTGAATGCATAATGCCAACTGTAAAGTTTGGTGGAGGAGGAATAATGGTCTGGGGCTGTTTTTCATGGTTCGGGCTCGGCCAATTAGTTCCAGTGAAGGGACATCTTAACGCTACAGCATACAATGACATTCTAGACTATTGTGTGCTTCTAGACTATTGACGTGAAGGTGGGAGTGCATCAGGGGTCGGTACTAAGTCCACTACTATTTGTAGCTGTGATGGAGGTGCTGGCTCGGAACGTAAAGGAGGGTTTACCGTGGGAGTTGTTGTATGCAGATGATCTGGTGTTGATTGCAGAAAGTATGGATGGACTGAAGGAGAAGACGAACAAGTGGAAGGAATGTATGGAGACAAAAGGTCTGAAGGTGAATATCAGAAAAACGAAGGTGATGGCAAGTGGTAAAGCATGTGGTGAGGTGCAAAGAACTGGGAAGTGGCCATGTGCTGTGTGCAGGAAGGGTGTCAGAGTGAATTCCATTCAATGTACAATGTGCGCTGAGTGGGTTCATCAAAAATGTAGTGGTTTGAGAGGGTCATTAACCAGTGTGGCAGCGATATTGAAGTGTAAGATGTGCACAGAGGGAACTGCGGATGGAGGAAATGTTGAGTTGGATCTTGGAGACGGCGTGAAGCTGGAAGGTGTGAAAACATTTGGTTACCTAGGAGACATGCTGAATGGAGAAGGTGGATCAGACTCGGCAATGGTTGCTAGAGTGAGATGTGCATGGAACGTAGAGCAACGTAGAGCAGCAACGAAGGCTGGAAAGGGTGGAAATGCGAATGGTTCGGTGGATGTGTGGAGTATCGTTGAGAGAGAGGAAGACAAATGATGAATTGCGAAAGATGATGGGAATAGAGCCTGTGATGGATGCTGTGAAGAGAAACAGTTTGAGATGGTTTGGTCATGTGTTGAGGAAGGATGAAAGTGACTGGTTGAGAAGAGTGATGGAAATGAATGTAGAAGGAAGTAGAGGACGGGGAAGACCGAGAAAGACTTGGCTAAAGATGGTCGAAGAAGAAATGCGGGCAAGGGGGTTAACAAGGGGAGATGCAGAAAATAGGGCAAAATGGAGAAGATTGTCATGGGGACCGCAAGGCTAACCCCCGCTCTTGCAGGGAAAATGGCCTTAAAATGCCTGTTGTTTGTTGTTGTTGTGTGCTTCCAACTTTGTGGCAACAGTTTGGGGAAGACCCTTTGCTGTTTCAGAATGACAATGCCCCTGTGCACAAAGCGAGGTCCAAACATAAATGGTTTGTCGAAATTGGTGTGGAAGAACTTGACTGGCCTGCACAGAGCCCTGACCTCAACCCCATCGAACACCTCTGGGATGAATTGGCACGCCGACTGCGAGCCAGGCCTAATCACCCAACATCAGTACCCGACCTCACTAATGCTCTTGTGGCTGAATGGAAGCAAATTCATGCAGCAATGTTCCAACATCTAGTGGAAAGCCTTCCCAGAAGAGTGGAGGCTGTTATAGCAGCAAAGTGGGGGTGGGGGAGGGACCAACTCCATATTAATGCCCATGATTTTGGAATGATATGTGTGATGTTCGGGGGTCCACATACTTTTGGTCATGTAGTGTATATATACTCAAAGGCAAAAGTTATTGTGACACACAAACAACAAACAGAATCAGTGTTAAACTTTTACTGCTGCAAATGAAATGTTATTACATGGGAAGACAAATGTTTCAAGGTATGGTAACGATCAACAGTCCATTAGAACAGTGCACCTGGCATATGCAAATGAGCCGCAACACAAGAGGGGGTTCACAAGCAAGTTCACACAGTCAGTAGCGAGTGTGTCCACCTTGTGCATTGATGCAGGCCTGGCACCTTCGCCTCATTGAGGCCACTAAACGTCGATGAAAGTCCTTGGGAAGATCATTCCATATCCGAGGAAGGATTTGGTGGAGTTCCTGCAGCGTTTTTGGAGGATTCGGATGACGTCGTAAACGTCGCTCCATTTCATCCCAGACGTGTTCAATGGGTGACAAATCAGGGGATCTTGCAGGCCAGGGTAACACATTAACATTGTTCTGATTAAGATACTGCTGTACAACTCGAGCAACGTGTGGTCTGGCATTATCGTGTTGAAACGTCACTCTAGGGCCGTTCTGTTGCAAAAACGGTAAAGCGGCCATTTGCAAAATCTCGTCTCGGTACCTCACAGCATTCAAGTTCCCCTCAATCACAATCATTGGCGTTCTTGCTGCAGCTGTTATCCCAACCCAGATCATAACGCCCCCACCTCCAAAACGATCCCCTTCCAGAACACATGGCCTGATGTAACGTTCACCTGTGCACCTGTAGACACGTGTCCTACCGTCAGCTCGGTGAAGCTGTGCCAAATGGTGTTTCTATGGACGTTGAATCGACGAGCAACATCACGCTGCGAGGTACCAGACTGAAGCATACCTATAGCTCTCCATCTGTCATTTTCCCCGAGGCGTGGCATGTCGAACTTATTCTAAAACGATGAATAGAGGTGTTTTTCTGACTTCTGCACTTCTTAAGACTGCATTGAGTGGAAATGATAAGCGTCTGGTTGTCTGGCCTTTTAAAGTGAACATTGCTGGCCATTTTTCTCGAATATGTCATGCTTCTTGCAAATTTCATGCAATTCGAACAACAACTGCTTGGTTGCGTTTCTTCGACCATTTTAACACACTCTTTCTCTGGTTCAAATCCAAAAATTCATTCACAAGATTACCAATGAAAAAATTCCATGTCACAATAACTTTTGCCTCTGAGTATATATGTATATTCTTGCGGTTTTGGGACACCACAAAAAAGTAATGGCAACCACCATACAGGTCCCTTAGAATAGTTATATCATAGCAGATCATTATCTTAGCCCCTTCCCCTTATTTCGGGATAGTATGTCATGTGTTGGGGAATGGAAAGACAGGTCCTCCACTCATAAGGGTTAATTTACCAGGCAATGCACACAGGCTCAAAGGCACACCACCCAAGCACCAGGTAAAATTTCCTTTGAGAGAGTTTGTGGGGCGGAGTTACGGGATCCAACAATCGGGAGCCAGGACACCCTCGAACATTCCCCCCACCCTCGGCGAGGGTGGACAAAAGGCGATTGTACACGTGGTCATTCTCTCTCCCGTGGTCATTGTCCACATTGGCCCTGCCCCCCTCTGCACGTGTGCATGATACGCTCTCTTGGCTTTTGGACTCTGTTGGCAGAGCACGTGTCCATCTGCTCTTGACCAGATACTCTCGCGGGCCTCTACACGTGTTTTGTTCTCTTCTCTCTTCACCTTGGATTTTGTGGGATGCACATGTGTTTGGATACACTCTCTCTTTGTTAGCTCTGCACGTGACTGGCTCTTTTCACATTCTGCCTCTACCGTACCGCAAAAAATATTTTCACATTGGACCTCGTTGGAAGCACACATGGTTGGATTCCCTCTTTTGATCTGACCCTCTCACAGGCCCCAGTACATGCCTGCATTACTCTCTTTCACCCTGGACCTTGTGGCTGAACACGTTTTATTGGAACTCCTCTTCGCATCGGACTTTGTTCACCTGCACGTGCAGACCTTCACCTACCCAAGTCCGTGCTGACGATAGACACTCACCTACCCAAGACTGTTCTGACAATCGACACTCACCTACCCAAGACTGTTCTGATGATCGACACTCACCTGCCCAAGACTGTTCTGACGATCGACACTCACCTACCCAAGACTGTTCTGACGATTGACATTAACCTGCTGTTATGTGTTACTCCCCGACCCCCTGGTCACGGTGTACCTCCAAGTCCCGAGAGGAGCCACGGCAGAAAAATGTGTTATTCTGTGTCAAAAATCAATAGTGAAACCACACCAATTGTTACCAACAAACAAATATTGTATTAAAATATCACACAAGAATAACAGTACAACAATAATAGCAATCAAAAGTACAATCAATGTATATCTTATGATGGTACCATCAGCTAGTATAAGGTAACTCACTGTGCTCCAAGTGAGTGAAAAAAGAACATTCCCCAATGTCTCTATATTCCCGTCTTTGAGCTCAAAGTTGATCCCCTCCAGCAATCGTCAGAGCAATGTCGAATCGAAACCAGAATCCCGTTCAGATGACGGGCCCAGTCATGCCGCCAAAAGTGCACAAAGGCGTACGCGGCCAAAGCAGCGCAAAGAGTCACATGGCCCAAAGCTGTGTAACAGCGCACTCAAGGTGACTGGGAAATCCAAAGGCGCCCTCCAGGTATGAACTTTCACGGTTCACAGTCGGTGAGCCGCAAATTAATCTTCAAAAGCCATGGTGTACACACACACATCAGATACGTCTGAAAGCGGTGGAAACGGCTGGCGAAGCAAAGAAAGTTTGCTCGACGCGCAAAGCGCGCGAGTCAAAATGGCCGACGGCTCCTTCTCGAGACGCAACGACCCGACGATGATTCCTCGGAATCCAACACCAAACCTGACACGCAGGTTGATCAGTCACAGTGATAACAACTTTATCGCAGGAATCCCTTTTCCCAGGAAACCCAAAGTTCACTCGTGACTCTTGCTCGACAACGTTCGATCCAGACCGCAAAGCAACCAGCTTCTTCTCCGACTTTACTTCGCTCCGCCTTCTTTTTCTCTCCTCCTCTTCTTCGTCTTCCTGTTCCTGTTTCATTTAAAACCTTAACCTTTTATCTTTTGAAAACAGTTCATGGACAATATACCTTTTGAAAACAATAATAGTACATGGGATCAGAAATATTTACAGTGGATGCAAAACCACAACAACGGAAGGGACGAATCCGTAACACCTGCCCAAGTCCATGCTGACGATCGATATGCATATATTATGTCCACTCCCGCATCATCATATCCTTATGGCTGCCAAAGCAGTTTTTTGACTGTTGGGCACAATCCTGGTCGGGGCGTCACTCCTATGCAGGATACTTAAATGGCACATTCACCGCAGTAAGCTGGTGCTCATTTCATCGACCTTGGAAGGATGACAGGCTGAGTCAACCCCACCTGGTATTAATTCAACAACCGACCGGGATTTGAACTCAGGACCCTATAATCCCAAGCCAGCACCCTTACCGTTAAGCCAACACCTGGCATAATATCTTACTATAATTCACCAAATGTCCTTCTGTCCGTTCGAAGGTACCGCAAAAACGGCTCAACCGATCGCAACGATATTTTGGGTGGGTAATCCTAGGACCCCCTGGAGTAAAATAGGCTATATTGTTTTTCCAAGTTTTCCATGTTTTCCAATTTTCCAGTTTTTCCAAACACGATGGAATAATATTTACCGATATGAACAGTGATGTGGCTTTTATTGAAATTCTACAAATACTGTTCAGATTTTGATGACAATTATGAACCTGCCACAAATGCGGAAGTGGACAGATGACGGCAATGCGCGGGTTTGATAATATCGAAATATAACCGTCATTTAATCGTAATGTTAAATCGTTAAACGTTAATCGTTTTGTTAAAGTATCAATTGATGATTGAAATTGAGTGAATACAATTACGATTTTGAATTTGTAATTGTATTCACCCACCATTTACAAAAGGACCACGGAGGCACTCGGAAACATGGTGGTGGGATGATGAAGTTGGAAAGAGGATTGACGAGAAGAGGAAGAAGTTCAAGGAGTGGCAGAAGGCGAAGGGTACGGGAGCAGAAACAGCAGAGCATGAAAGTTATAAGGCAGCCAAGAAGGCTGCAAAGAAAGAGGTAGCAAAGGCACAGGAGGCATGGAGGAAAATGTTCGGAGGACGCTTTTTTTTTTTTTTTTTGGATACTGAATCGAGGCTCGTGAAAGAGCTGACATTTACTTCACAAACAAATCAATCAGACAAACAAAATATATAAAAAGAAGGAGCGGAAGACAAGAGAAGGGGAAGCACACAAACACTTGAGAGCACACAACATTTAAGAGCAGGGAGATGTGTGGGAGGGAGAGGGCTTGGGGGGAGGAGGCGTGGGAAGGGGGGGGGGGGGTGGGAGAAGTATAAAACACAAGGTCACCAAGGACTTCTAGGACAGAAGTTGGTATTTCAAAAAAGTGGATTTGGGGTGAAATTAGCGGGGATAGAAAAGATAAAGGTTTTGGATGGGGGAAGATAAGAGATGGTGGTGAACAGCTGTTTTAAAGACCTGGAGGGTGGAGTGGGATTGAAGAGAGTGAGGAAGTTTGTTCCAGAGGCGGGAGAAAAGAGGGATGAAGGAGTGAAGGTGAGCAGAGAGTCTTGATTTTGGAAGTTTAACCATAAGAGGGTTGCAGGCAGATCTTGTGCGACCTGTAGGAGTAATTGGGGGACTGAGGACAGACAGAACAGGGGGGGAGCAAGGCCGGAGAGAAGTCGGTAGAAGACAGAAAGACCACCAACCTGCCTGCGGTGAGTGAGTGAGAGGCCCTTGGAGTTAGCTTCATCGCGGGAGATTCCAATGATTCTGAATGCTTTGGTTTCAACAGCGTGAAGACGAGCTAGGTGTGAGGCAGGAGCACCAGCTCAGAGGGGAGAGCAGTATTCCATTGAGCTGTGGATGAAAGCCTTGTATGTGGTGAGGAGCTCAGGTGTGCCAAGGAAGGCCTTCGCACGACGGAGGATGCCCAGTCGGCGACTGGCTTTGGAGGCCAGATTTGAAATGTGGTTTTCCCAGGAAAGATCATGGCAGATAGTGAGACCCAAAAGCTTGAGTGACAGAACTTCTTGGAGAGGATTATTCAGAAAGTGGATGGGAGGGTTGTCCAGTCGGTCTTTTCGGAGAGACATCGTAAGAGTGTGAGATTTGTCCGACTCTGGCTGGCTTGGATTCGGAAGAGGGTCAGAGAGCAGTATTCAGGATTGCAAAGCAGATAGCGAAAGAGATGTGTGATGTGATGGGAGTGAGTTGCTTGAAGGATGAAGTGGGACAAATCGTTGTGGACCCAGATGGAATTAAAGGAAGATGGAAAAGATATATGGAAATGCTGTTGAATACAGAGAATGAATGGGATGGCAACATAGAGAGTAAGCCAGTTTTAGGACCGGCAGAGAAGATAACTGAGAAGGAGGTTGAGGAAGCAATAAAAGCAATGAAGAGTAAAAAAGCGGGAGGGTCGACGGCAGTTGTGGGAGATATGTTGAAGGCAGCAGGAAGTTGGGGTGTGAAGAGAATGACAGAGATCTGTAATCTGGTGGTGAAAGAAAGCCGCATTCCAGTGGATTGGGAACTGAGTACCCTCGTCCCTATATACAAGGGGAAAGGTGACCCTATGGAGTGTGGCTCGTACCGAGCGATAAAGTTATTGGAGCATGGAATGAAGGTATTGGAAAGGGTGTTGGAGAGGAGGATAAGGAAGAAAGTGAAGATCGACGAAATGCAGTTTGGATTTATGCCAGGAAGAGGAACGACAGACACGCTTTTCATTGTGAGGCAGTTGCAGGAGAAGTACATGGAGAAGAGGAAGAAGTTGTTTCTTGGGTTTGTTGATCTGGAGAAAGCATTCGATAGGGTTCCACGCAAAGTATTGACATGGGCATTGAGGAAGTTAGGAGTGGAGGAATGGTTGATCAGAGTAGTGATGGCAATGTACAAAAGAGCGCGCACAGCTGTAAGGACGAAGGACGGGAACAGTGGTTATTTGAGGTGAAGGTGGGAGTGCAACTGGGGTCGGTACTAAGTCCACTACTAATTGTAGCTGTGATGGAGGTGCTGGCTCAGAACGTAAAGGAGGGTTTACCGTGGGAGTTGTTGTATGCAGATGTTCTGGTGTTGATTGCGGAAAGTATGGATGGACTGAAGGAAAAGATGAACAAGTGGAAGGAATGTATGGAGACAAAAGGTCTGAAGGTGGATATCGGAAAGACGAAGGTCACGGCAAGTGGTAAAGCATGTGGTGAGGTGGAAAGAACTGGGAAGTGGCCCTGTGCTGTGTGTAGGAAGGGTGTCGGAGTGAACTCCATTCAATGTACAATGTGCGTTGAGTGGGTTCCTCAAAAATGTCGTGGTCTGAGAGGGTCATTAACCAGTGTGGCAGCTACATTCAAATGTAAGGTGTGCACAGAGGGAGCTGCAGATGGAGGAAATGTTGAGTTGGATCTTGGAGACGGCATGAAGCTGGAAGGTGTGAAAACATTTTGCTACCTCGGAGACATGCTGATTGCTGAATGGAGAAGGTGGATCAGACTCGGCAACGGTTGCTAGAGTGAGATGTGCATGGAAGACGTTTCGGGAACTGAGTGGCGTGCTGATGAGGGGAGTGTCGTTGAAGCTGAAGGGAAAGGTGTATGCTGCATGCGTGAGAAGTGTTATGATTTATGGGAGCGAGACATGGGTAATGAACGTAGAGCAGCAACGAAGGTTGGAAAGGGTGGAGAGTGCGAATGTTTCGATGGATGTGCGGAGTATCACTGAGAGAGAGGAAGACAAATGATGAATTGCGAAACATGATGGGAATAGAGCCTGTGATTGATGCTGTGAAGAGGAACAGGTTGAGATGGTTTGGTCATGTGTTGAGGAAGGATGAAAGTGACTGGTTGAGAAGAGTAATGGAAATGAATGTAGAAGGAAGTAGAGGATGGGGACGACCGAGAACGACTTGGCTAAAGATTGTGGAAGAAGAAATGCGGGTAAGGGGGTTAACAAGGAGAGATGCAGAAAATAGGGCAAAATGGAGAAGATCGTCATGGGGACCGCAAGGCTAACCCCCGCTCTAGCAGGGAAAATGGCCTTTAAAATGCATGTTGTTGTTGTGTTGTATTCACCCAACCGTATGGAACTTCCCATCAGGATTTAAATATTTGTTTGTGTCACGAATGTTGATAAAAGTTTATTTTTTATATTAATGTTATTTCCTTTGTGATTGGAGTTATGCTGTTTG